>NC_079452.1:22998287-23030787 GCF_903798145.1 Danio aesculapii
ACGCACACACGCACACACGCACACACGCACACACGCACACGCGCACACACACACACACACACACACACACACACACGCACACACGCACACACGCACACACACACACACGCACACGCGCACACACACAGATTCCGCCACAGGTGAGTCAGTACTCAGTCATCTGAGCTGCTGGAATGGAGAGTCTCCAGCATGTGCTGTGTTTCTCCTCCGGCCAGGTTTAATATTAACCTGAAGGATCATTTACTGAGGGGAAACACGGAGTCAACATTTACAGATATTGAACAATCTCAGGATCTATAAGCCCTATTAAACTCCTCCTGTATTGTCCCATTAAATAACTCGTGTAGTTTATATCGATTGATTTATTTTCTGTTTAATTCCTGTAGTTTTGTTTCAGTTGTTTGTTCATCTATATACCTTCACAGTGTTCACGATCATTCTCTAAAATAGTTTCAGATCTTTTACTTGTAAGTTATCCTAAATGAAAAGGCTTTAAACCTGGATTGATGATTTTAGAAATGAAAATAAGATGTGTGTTTGATTCACGTCTGCTTCAATGCCTTAAATATTCCCTCAAAGACTAAAGAAAAGACACACGAAGGCCTCTCGCTCACAGACTGAACTGTAAATGTTCTGAAGGCTTCACACAGGCTGAGAGCAGCAGAGGAGTGGAGATAAATCAATCACGCTTTCTATTTTTACAGTGGATCTTCAGCTGAACACATCTGATCAGCCCAGCAGAAATACACTAAACACACAGCATTAAGATGGAAGCAAACAATATATATAAATGAGCATTAGAACTCTTGGAATTGTTGACAGCATTGAGAAAATACTGAAGGAAATAACAAATATAAAATACACATATATATTAGTGCTGGGCTAAACTGGGCTATATGCACACAGACTTTGACTTTTCAGCCAGGCAGGCCAAGGGTCTTCCTATTACAAAAGTGTCACGTTTAAGTTCTGATTTCTTTAAATATCAGTGATCTTCACTGCCTGTTAGATATACGATATGAAGTGAGTCTCAGATCAGACAAGAAGCACTGCATCCCACATGGCACATGTTTTCTGGCCCAGCTCCGGGCCACACAATAACTTTTCCCTTGGCCCAAATACCGCAAAGATTGACGGTCCTAAAGTGGCCTATAACTGGATTAAAACAAGGGCCACACATGGGCCATAACCAGCCTGAATCTCAGCCAATTATCACCTTTAACTGGACCTGAAATGGGCCAAAACAGGTTTATTATTGGGACCGATTCTCAGCTATAAGTTTATACTTTAACCAGAAACCCCAAAGCTGAGGCATAACCCAGCCTAATGTTACCTAAACAATGTGAACAATCGCTACACTGATCTGGGCCACACACCTCCCATCCACAACTGGCCATCACTGCCATGCCTGGCCCACATTCGGCTGACATTATGCATGCCAGTATCGGCAACACGCCAGCAGTGCCATAATGAGGCCACATTTGGGTCAAGTCCGTTTACTATGTGGATTAAATCTCATTTCCTCACTAAAATCCAGTACAGCCACATTTATATGTTATAGACAAGTATATAAAATGCAAATTTAAAAAGAGAAAAAAAATCAAGAGAAGCAAAAAAATTAAAGATTAATTGATATTTTGTAGGTTGTAATATTTTTGCAATATTTTGCTTGAATTTATTTGTATTATCTTTCAGTTTCTAATATGTTTGGTGACTAAAATATAAATTTAATAAAGATATCTGTTTATTAAATGCTTTGTTTATTTATTTATTGTCTTATTTGTGGGGCGACGCTGTGGCGCAGTAGGTAGTGCTTTCGCCTCACAGCAAAAAGGTCGCTGGTTCGAGCTCTCGGCTGGGTCAGTTGGCGTTTCTGTGTGGAGTTTGCATGTGAGTTTCCCCCACAGTCCAAACACATGCGGTACAGGTGAATTGGGTAGGCTAAATTGTCCATAGTGAATGAGTGTGAATGAGTGTGTATGGATGTTTCCCAGAAATGGGTTGCGGCTGGAGGAGCATACGCTGTGTAAAAATGTGCTGGATAAGTTGGCGGTTCATTCCACTGTGGCAACTCCTGATTAATAAAGGGACTTTGCCGAAAAGAAAATGAATGAATGAATGTCTTATTTGTTGACTCATATCTGCGCTGCTTTCAGTATAATTGAGTTTGTGTTGGAGTGTAATGGCCTGAGCAGCGCTCCTCTGTGACCGACAGACAAAAGCAGACCTGATGAATTATTGATTCTGATATTAATGTAACGAGAGACACATTCATCTAGTCGGACGATGTGTGTGTGTGTGTGTGATCCAGTGATGGTATTGATCTGTGTGATTTTAGCAGGTTGAGCTTCTGTCCTACTGAAAGCGGCTCCATTATGCCTCTAAACACTGTTTTGACTGCAGTCGATCAGGTTTGTGAGTGTGTGTGTGTGTGTGTGTGTGTGTATTACTCACAAAATCACATACTGTTCTCTCTGCTCACCACAACTTTATACCCAAAAACCTTATGCCAAACATGATGACACACACACACACACACAGCACAAAAACACAGCGTCTAAAAGTCTGCAAGCACTGATTCCACATCACATTCATGCACATTCACTCACTCCTAAATTTATACTTTTATCTAACAAGGATACGATGAAGTCATCAAAACTGACAAACATGAAGCTGTTAAATACAAAATACAACCACAGCCAATCAGGAGTAAGGGGCGTGTCCAGTAATGATAGAGGAGGTGTGTGAAAATAGGCGGGGCTGTGTTGGCGAATGTGCATGTGTATATATCAGTGTTCAGCATCTACTGTATAAGCTGACCCCATCACAGAACTCTACAGGAAGCTGTTACAATCTGATATTTCTGCATATACATAAGATTAGTTAGTACTGCAGCCCAAATCTGGGGCTAATCTAAGTAAATAACCTACTGATAACAGTAAAACATTAGAGGCCCAAATTAATGTTAGGGAAATTAAAAAATTTAAATGAGCATAAAATCAAGAAGAACCTGCAACCCCATCTCTGGGAAACACCCTACACACTCATACCACTATGGACAATTTAGCTTACCCAATTCACCTGTAATGTCTTTGAACTGTTGGGAACCGGAGCACATGCAAACTCCACACAGAAACACCAACTGACCCAGGCGAGGCTCGAACCAGCAACCTTCTTGCTGTGAGGCGACAGCACTACCTATTGCGCCACTGCGTCACCCTTATATACTATATATATATATATATATATATATATATATATATATATATATATATCTATATCTATATATATATATTATATTATATATATATATATTATATATATATATATATATATATAATTTAGCATGTAGTAAAGAAAACAAAATCATCATTCATACATTCTTCAATTCATACAAAAATTATGAAATAAATAATAATTAAAAATTACAATTACAAGTTTATAATAAATAAATAATAATGCATGTACATACACACAATATAATGGTTTCAAAACAGTGGTATATTAATAGCAAGAGATACTATTATTATCACTATTATTATTATTATATTATTATTATTATTATTATATTATTATTATAGTTTATATATAAAAACACATTTAGCTAGATCATGTGTCCTATCTTTTTAATAAAAAAGAAAAATCAAATACACACGTCGGCCCACATCCGTCCGTCCAGAAGTTACTCATTATTGGGGACAGATGAGGTCAGATAAAGGCCTGGGTCAGACGCTACTCACCGCCAAACTTTCACCCATTCGACTGAGACTAAAAGAAGGAAGGAAGCGGCTCGAGGAGGAGGACAGGAAGGAAGGAAGGAAACCTAATTATGCTCTTCATGCTCGAGCCTGGAAACAGTGCAGACTCACTGCGCAGTCAACATGACAGATATTAATAGAGTCATTAAGCTGTAACTGAACTGACAGTGGCAGACACACTGTAGAGACTCCGAGACTCAGACGGAGCTGTGCTGCAGATGATGCCCTGGAGAAAAAAATATTAAATAAATAATAATCGCCCACAGCGATGCCCATCAGAAGCAGAAAACACCACTTACAGCCAAACACCTGCAGTGTGGAGAAGCCTGAGTCAGCATACAGCGCTCCAACTGTCTTAAAGCTGGAGTTCCAGATGGATAGTGTTGGTCTTTTGGCTGGATTTTGAAGAAACCACATTAGCAACATCTTGGCAACCACTCAGAACTCCACAATAACACCAAGGCAGCAACCCAGAACTGGGGGGTCGCGTGATGATTTCTAAAAGTCAAATCAATTTCAGGCCCTGTTCACACTAATACGCTTTCATTTTAAATGGGCGTTTTTAGAACAAGAACGATCCACGTCCACACTGGCGTTTCACCTAACATTTCCGAACAGCCCTTATTCCACACTACACTACTGAAAAACACGCATCACGTGACCACACACGTACCCTGGCATGCGCTGAATGTAACACCCTGGAAGCCACCCAGAACACCCTTTCGATGTTCTCACAACAACTTTAAATTCTATAGCAACACCCCGGTAACCACTCAGAATGTCCTAGCAACAACATGACAACCCACCCAGAAACCCCTAGCAATGCTCTGGTGACCACTCAGAATGCCTTAGCAACACCCTGGAAACCCCTCAGATGCCATAGCAAGCACCTATAAATCACAGAGAACAGCCTATCAATGCTCTGGCCACCACTCATAATGCCCCTAGCAACACAATAAAACCACCCAGAGCACCGTAACATTGCTCTGGCATACCACTCAGAATTCCATGGCAACACCCTGGCAACCACCCAGAAAACCCTAGCAACACCCTGAAAACCACCCAGAACACCCTAGTAATGCTCTGGCAACCACTCAGAATGCCTTAGCAACAACCTGGCCACCACTCATAATGCCCTAGCAATACACTAAAACCACCCAGCGCACCGTAGCAATGCTCTGGCAACCACTCAGAATTCCATGGCAACACCCTGGCAACCACCCAGAAAACCCTAGCAACACCCTGGAAAACCACCCAGAACACCCTAGTAATGCTTTAGCAACCACTCAGAATTCCTTAGCAACAACCTAAAGACCACCCAGAACACCATAGCAGAGTTCTGGAATCCACTAATAATTCTGTAGCAACTCCCTGGCAACCTCTCAGAATGCCCCTAGCAACAAATCGAAACCCACCAGAACACCCTTTCGATGTTCTCACAACAACTTTAAATTCCATAGCAACACCCCGGTAACCACTCAGAATGTCCTAGCATCATCCTGACAACCACCCATAAAACCCTAGCAATGATCTGGTGACCACTCAGAATGCCTTAGCAACACCCTGGCAACCACTCAGAAGCCCCTAGCAAGCAACTATAAATCACAGAGAACAGCCTATCAATGCTCTGGCAACCACTCAGAATGCCTTAGCAACAACCTGGCCACCACTCATAATGCCCTAGCAAAACACTAAAAACCACCCAGAGCACCGTAGCGATGCTCTGGCAACCACTCAGAATTCCATGGCAACCACCCAGAAAACCCTAGCAACACCCTGAAAACCACCCAGAACACCCTAGTAATGCTCTGGCAACCACTCAGAATTCCTTAGCAACAACCTAAAGACCACCCAGAAAACCATAGCAGAGTTCTGGAATCCACTAATAATTCTGTAGCAACTCCCTGGCAACCTCTCAGAATGCCCTAGCAACACATCGAAAACCACCCACAACACCCCTAGCAACACTCTGTTAACTACTCAGAATTCTGTAACAACACCCTGGTAAACAATAGGATTACCCTAGTAAAATTACCCAGATCACTCTAGCAATGCCTGGCAACCACCCAGAAAACCCTAGCAACACCCCTGAAAACCACCCAGAACACCCTAGCCATGTTCTGACATCCACTCAGAATTTAATAGCAACACCCTGGAAACCCCCCAGAATGCCATAGCAATGCCCTAAAAACCACCTGAAACACCCTAGCAATGCTCTGGCAACCACTCAGAATACCTAGCAACAATATGTCAACAGCTCAGAATACCCTAGCAACACCCTGAAAATCCACCCAGAACACCCTAGCAATGCTCTGGCAACCACTCAGAATACCCAATTCGGTTGATTGGTCAATTGTGTTCACATGCTCAACAGAAATGACTGTGATTGTGCTGTGAAGGTCATCAGTTCACCACTCTTCACCCGCTGTTCACTGTATGCAAGCACAAATACACGCACATGAAGCGTTTCATAGTGTAGATGAACACAATGGCCACCGAACTCGATACGGTAGATGACCCTATGTCATGTCACATATTTCCCCAGTCTCGTGCACTGAGAGTCTGGTGGTCCCAGCAGTGTTGGACAGCGTCAGCATCTCTACATTACGGCAGCGATACATCACTCATGAGGGGGAGGACTGATCCTGATCCTGACCTACTGCTGAGCACACTTAATAGCCATCATCCACACACACTGACTTATGCCTACTACTCTGCACTCTACTGCCCAGGCCATCACACACATCCTGAGCTAACGTCCGTGTTAAAGGAACACCACACTTTATTTTGGAAACCGGATTATTATTAGGGATGCACAATATATCGCTAAATTACCATTAACCTTATAATATGTATCGCAGACATGTGATGAAGTACTTTAATTTTATGCATTGGGTTGTTTATCTAAATTTAACCAATCCGAAGGGGCCCTTGCTATTTTTAGCCCCGCCTCCTTTTGTAGGAGCTGGAGCCTAAAGCTGATCCCCAGAGCTGAAAATAAGAAAATGACAACAGCCAATCAGAGTCAGAATATCTGCTGAGATTTTCACTCATTCAAAAGTGTTTTACAGACTAAATATATTCACCTCGACAACATTTTCTTAGTCTGAAATAGATTTGAAAATGTATTTACCTGTTTATTTTAATATCACTAAATAAATAAATGATTTAAAAACAGCCCTATCATGCAGCCCTACTTATTTTACAGCTCTCATAGAGTTAAACAGGTAATTTACCATTTATGAATCCATTCAGCCAATCTCTGGGTCTAGCAGGAACACTTTTAGCGTAGCTTAACATAAATCATTGAATCCAATTAGACCATTAGCATTTAAAAAAAGAGTTTTGATACGTTTCTATTAAAAGCTCAAATCGTTCTTTCTAGGCTGATATTGGCTAGGAATATACTGTCATTTGGTGTTGTACAGTATAGTCACTGTTTAGTTCCTATATCAGACTACAAAGTAAACTTTTGATTTTCGTCAGTCTTAGTACACGATAAACTACAGAAGATTTCTCTGGGTCTGGGAAGAGAACACTTTTAGCTTAGCTTAGCATAGATCATTGAATCGGATTAGACCATTAGCATTAAAAAAAATTAAACTGACTAGGAAATGCACTGTCATTTTGGCATAATAATCCAGACACTTTATTGTCAAACACTATAGTGACAGTATATAGAGAGGTTTTAATAAGTTTCCTATCCTAAAGCTTGATTCTTCTGTAGTTTCATCGTGTACTAAGACTGACAGAAAATGAAAAGTTGTTCTTGTCTAGGTTGATATCGGCTAGGAAATATACTGTCATTTTGGTGTCGTACAGTATAGTGACTGTTAGTTCCTATATCAGACTAAAGTAGCACTTTTCATTTCATCAGTCTTAGTACACGATAACTACAGATGATTTCTCTGGGTCAGGCGACACCACTTTTAGCTTAGCTTAGCATAAATCATTGAATCAGATTAGACCGTTAGCATCTCAATCATAAAAAGAGTTTTTAATAAGTTTCCTATTTAAAGTTTGGTTCTTCTGTAGTTGCACTGTGTACTAAGACCGACAGACAAGGAAATTTGCTATTGTCTAGGTTATTGGCTAGGAATATACTGTCATTTTGCCATAATAATCCTGAAACTTTATTGTCGTGCAGTATAGTATCTGCCTTTTCATTTTCCTTCAGTCTCAGTACACAGAGTAACTACAGAAGAGTCAAGCTTTAGGCAGGAAAATTATCAAAAGCCTTATTTGGAATTTTATTATTTAATTAATAAGATGCTAATGGTCTAATCCGATTGAATGATTTATGCTAAGCTAAGCTAAAGTGTTCTCGTCAGACTCAGAGGTTGGGTGAATGGGTTAAAAAAATGGTGAGCTGTAAACTGAGGCTGTTTCCCAAAAGAGCGTGGAGTTTTTCTTGAACACCTCTTCACTCACAGCACAGAGGAAGCGTGTCATCACTCCCAAATACTTTCACCGCTAACTAAACACAGCAATTACGTAAGAGCAGGTGTGTGTGTGTGTGTGTGCACGTCTGTAGCGCCCCTCCCCAGACAGCTCTGGAATATTACAGGACATGCAGCAGCTCGTCACGGGACACAGAGAAAAGAGACGCTTTTGGAAATGATATGAGTTTCCTGCCGTTTGTACAAGAGGTCTCAACATTTCATTATTTTGTCCTTTCTTTCTTCCTTTATTTCTTTTTTTCATATCCCTTTTTAAATCATGCAGTCATCATTTCCTTCGGCTTAGTCTCTACTTCAGGGGAAATGAACCACCAACTATTCCTACAACAACGTTTTACAACACAACATGACAGAGACACGGCTGCGAATTCATTCATTCATTCATTTTTTTTTAACTTAGTCCCTTTATTAATCAGGCATCACCGAAGCAGAAATGAACCACCAACTTATCCAGCATATGTTTTAAGCAGTGGATGCCCTTCCAGCTGCAACCCAACACTGGGAAACACCCAAACACTCTTGCATTCACACTGATACACTACGGCCAATTTAGCTTATTCAATTCCCCTATAGCGCATGTGTTTTACACCAGCGGACACCCTTCCAGCAAAACCCAGTACTGGGAAACACCCATACACCACACACACTCATACACTACGGTCCATTTAGTTAATCAATTCCCCTATAGTGCATGTGTTTGGACTGTGGGGGAAACCGGAGCACCCGGAGGAAACCCACACCAACACAGGGAGAACATGCAACTCCACACAGAACCCAGCCAGGACTCGAACATAGCAACCTCTACTCTGAAGCCACCAGTGCTAACCACTGAGCCACCCGTGTCACCCATTATTTTCTTTCTCTCTTCCCTTTTTTTCCTTCTTTTCTATCTATCTATTTCTTTCTTCCTCTGTCTTTTTATTCTGCTTCTTCCTCTCTTCTCTTCCTTTCTCTCAATCCCTTTAAATAATGTATTCTATTTGTCTGCTGACTCCTGTACACACCACACATTGCCACAGATATTGTATGTATAAGTGTTTTATATACACATCGTCATATCCCATATCAGCTGAAGAAAAGAAAACCAGTAGGAGAGAAGAGTGTGTGTAGGCATGACGTGAGTGGATTATAAAAGCTCTCTGATAGAAGGGACACATCTGGAGGGCAGAGGACACACACCCACACACACACACACACACAGAGAGAAAACACTCACTCTCATCTCATACAACACACACCAGACACTTACAGCTCTATATAAAGCTTCCCCCATTAAAGCCCCCGGCGTGACACCATTCCAAAAATTTAGTGAGCCAATCTTTGTTTGGGGTTTTATTTTTTGGCCTTCTGTCTTTACTAGATACAGCGACGGGGAATTGGACCACATATCAGAAGTAAACACAACCTTTAAACAGATTGCATGAGCACACACACTGTCACCGACACAGGAAAATGCAGATTAATTCTCACACACTCCTGTAAAGTAAGGTGGTGAAAAACTGGAGGAGTAAAAGAGAAAAGCCGAGTCAGCAGATCCTGAAACTGCAGCTCAGTGGGAGAATCCTCAGAGAAGAGCAGAACTCAATAGAGCGGCCAATCACGCATCATCATTCTCATGACAATCACAGGCCCTCATTCCCCTCACTGATAAAGTGATCAATGACACGCCAGCAATCTTATGACCAATCAAGCGACCAATCACATATTGTCATTACACTCATTGATAGAGCGACCATTCAAAAGCCGTATTCTCATAACCATCAAACGACCAATCAAAAGCCATAATTCTCATATTCAATCAATCGACCAATCACACGCCACCATCAAGCAACCAATCGCATGCTGTCATTCTCAAAACCAATAAGTGACCTTTCACATGCTATCAATTAATTTACCCAATAGAGCAACCAATCACAGGCCATCATTCCCCTGACTGAGAGCAACCAATCACAGGCCACCATTCTCATAACCAATCAAGCAACCAATCACACACTTTCATAACCTCACCTAATAAAGCAACCAATCACAATCCACCATACTCATAAACGTTCATGAATGTGTGTGTGTTTGTGTGTGTGTGTGTGTGTGTGTGTGTGTGTGTGTGTGTGTGTGTGTGTGTGTGTGTGTGTGATGTAGTCAATATGACCATGACAAGTGTTTGTTTGCGTAACACAGGAGACCTTGGGGATTGTGGGAAAGTTCTTGCATGGCAAACATGTGACACACACACACACACACACACACACACACACACACACACACACACACGTCACAGCAGCCTCTCCTTCCTGCAACTCCAGACATGTTCAAACACACACACAGTGAAAGCGTGAGCGACAACAGGAGAAAGTAAAATACAAGTGAAATTACTCACTTCCTTCAGTTAGTAACTTATTCCACACACAATGAGTCAGGAAACAACCACTCGTCTGAACACACACACACACACACACACACACACACACACATTTAATGTGATGCAAGAGTGTGTTTGTGCATGTGAGATACAGCAGTGCTGAAAGAGTGAACACATTCCACACGCACGCATATATACACACACATGCCTCCACACAGACTTACACACACACACACGCATATATACACACACATGCCTCCACACAGACTTACACACACATACACGCATATATATACACACACGCACCCTCACAGACATACACAGCTACACACACATATAGACACACATGCACACTCTCACATGCATACAGTATATACGCACACATGCACACATATACACTCTCACAAGCATATACACACACACACACACACTTAATGTGATGCAAGTGTGTTTGAGCACGAGAAAAGACAAACACACTAGACAAACAACACCCGCACTCTCACATGCATAAATCACACACATACATTCACACATACACACACACAAATATATAATATAAACACATGTACGCATACACACACGTTTACACTTACTTGTGCATATATACACACATGCACTTATATACAAACAGACACACATCACCATGTCACACATATACACAGATAAACACACACACACCACACACACACACACACACACACCACTTTGAAAGGCATAAACTCATCACCAAGACAGGACATTTTAAGACTCTAAGACACTATAAATGTCATCAGGTCAGTCAGAAACACACCTCAAGTCATATTTCACCCCAAAACCAGTAGAAAAGCCTTCATCAGCAGCACAGAGATGAGGATTTCAGGCATAAACTCTGACACCTCACGACACTTTAAACAAACACACATCCATAACTCAGCATCTGCTCATAGAACATTCATATATATCATCCATACGGTCACTTTAAGCTGAGTTAAAGTTGGCTTCTGATCAAATAACATTTCTGATGTCAGCAGCACGGTGGCTCAGTGGTTAGCACTGTGGCCTCACAGCAAGAAGCTCGCTGGTTCGAATCCCGGCTGGGTCAGTTGGTGTTTCTGTGTGGAGTTTGCATGTTCCGGTTTCCCCCACAGTCCAAACACATGCGCTATAGGGGAATTGATCAACTAAATTGGCCGTAGCGTATGAGTGTGTGTGTATGGGTGTTTCCCAGTACTGGGTTGCAGCTGGAAGGGTATCCGCTGTGCAAAACATATGCTGGAACAGTTGGCGGTTGATTCCGCTGTGGTGACCCCTGATTAATAAAGGGACTAAGCTAAAAAGAAAATGATTGAATGAATGAGTTGGCAGTTCATTCCACTGTGGTGACACCTGATGAATAAAGGACTAAGCCGAAAGCAATTTAATGAATATCTCTCACTGACTATATCATTATTAAACCTAAAGCGTCGCAGTGCATTACACAAAATAAAATGTGCACAATTTCACCAAGCAAATAAGCACAAATCAATCAAACAGTGAAATAAATAAATAAACAAACAAACAAAGATGGACAGTAATTAAACACTGAAGTAACGAGCCAATAAAATGTCAGCTTTATCTCCCCTTCTGTTTAGAAAAGCTCCGGAGCGTGTCCAAGAGGCTTTTATTTATTTATTAATCTACTCTCCGCTATGACAGGACAGATGGCCCAATGGAAAGAAGAAGAGATGAAAGAAGAAGGATATTAGATGAAATATATTACGATATCCTGTTTTTCTGCGATATGCACTGTAATGTATACCTGCTAATGAACAGTTTCTGTATTTTGAGTGTTTTGGCTGATTATTCTGCTTGTTTTATGTTAAAACTCTCTTCATTTTGACTCATTATTTCTGTATATGTTGTGCTTGACTAAAAAAGCTTCTTGATTTAAGTATTTGTAGATTTTTGCACTAGAAACGAGTCAAAAACTCTAAGAAAGGAAGGTATTTTTTGCAGCGTGGTGTCAAACATGAAACACACAGCGAGTGTAACGCTGGAGTCACACTGAGAGAATGATTAAACTGTGAATCCTCGTCTCAAACTGAGAGAAACAGACCATCTGAAATACCGCAGGCGTCTTCTACAATACACTGTAGATCATCATCTCTGCTGCAGATCAAAACAAATCTGCATCTTCAGTTAGACAAAACAACAGTGACGTATAAAAAAAGCAAAAATGAAATAATAATGAAAAACAAAACAAAACAAGCTGCTTTTCTCCTCCAGATCCTATGTACAGTCTAAGACACTGATGCTCTGATTTTCTCATGAAGGGCCGAAGACTAAACCTGATTGCAGGCTGTGGGCCGAAGTTAAATAACAAACCTTATTACATTAAAGTGGCCATGGGTCATTTCCTCATTTATTTAATAATATTTACAAATAAATAGAAAACATCGTTCATATTAACACACTTTTTAGTATTTTATAATGAACATATTAGAATAAAAACAAACAATTCCATTCAGAACACAATGGATTCGATGCTGAACACACTCGTCAGGCTGCACATACTTCTGCATTGATTTGCAGCTGGAAGAGCATCCGCTGTGTAAAACATATGCTGGAATAGATGGCGGTTCATTCCATTGTGGCAACCCCTGATGACTAAAGGGACTAAGCTGAAGGAAAATGAATGAATGAATGAATGAATGAATGAATGAATGAATGAATGAATGAATGAATTGTTTTATGTTCAATCCACTTAAAACACAAGCCACTGTGTGAACCCAGCATATCTTTACCAAATCTTTGAAGGAAAAATCCTCATTCATTCCTTTTGGAAACAAAGACAGGTGAGATGATGATGATGATGCAGGAATATTAACTGAACAGACTCATGAATTTTCTCTAAATGAAGCAGCCGTTTCACTCCGCCTGAAGCAATCTGAGCGTCTAAATGACTCTTGCTTTAGCGTTTGCAGCACTAAACAGACAAATAAACACTGAGGAAATGAAACAGCACTTCTCCGAGACTCACTCACGCCACATCTAGTGGACGTTGTGTTTTAGGTCAAGAGTTTCTGTCTTGTTTCTAGTCCAAACATCTCCAAACTCTTAAATCAGTCAGCATTTTCTAGACCAGCAGTAAATTTAGTCTTGTTTTCAGAATAATGAGTCAAAATGAAGAGAGATTTTCATTAAAACAAGCAGAATAATCTGACAATGGGGAGATTTGATCTATAAAGTGTTTCCTATTGTACTTTATAGTCATTTTGCTATTAAATTGGTTTAAAATGTGTGTTCACTCTGAACATGTATAGACAATAGAGCAATACACTATACATTTATTGGTTATTATATCTGTTAAAGTCATCTTTTTTGCAGCTTAGGATAATATAGTAGTGATAATACTGCACACGATGATAAAACCTTCAGCAATTTATCACAATAAGACAGTTAGATACCCATTATCAGATTATTCTGCTTGTTTTATGTAAAAACTCTCTTAATTTTGACTCATTATTTCTGAAAACGAGACTATTTTTGAGCTTGTCTAGAAAATGCTGACTGATTTAAGGGTTTGGAGATATTCAGACACAAACTCTAAAGCATTTTTTGCAGCAAACCCTTAAATAAAACCTTTAAAAGCCACTTTAAAATCAAGCTTTAACTTTAAATCAGAAAGTTATGAATTGCTGTGAGACACCATGAATGATGAATATTTTTAACATTTTCTCTTACCGGCCATCATCTTCTGGGCTTCATAGGGCTCCATGTACCCATCATTCTCTGGGGGTTTTTCTGCGATGGTCTGTGTGCCGCCCGCCTGATCCGCAGCATCAAACGGGTCTGCATAATCCTCCAGGATGATCAGCTAATTCACATAAAACAAGAGGGAAAATTAGCTAAGTTATGGCTGTGTATCTATTATAATCTTAAAGGGATAGTTCACGCAAAAATTCAGATTTACCCACTCCAAACTATTGAGAGCCCTATATTTTGAAGAAACCTGTAACCATTCACTTCCATAGTAGAAAAGCAAATACTAAATAAAAACATTCTTCAAAATATCTTCTGTAGTGTTCAACAGAGGACAGAAACTCATAAAGGTGTTGGAACGAGTAAAGGGTGAGTAAATGATGACAGAATTTTAATTTATGGGTGAACTGTGCCTTAAAAGGGCACCTATTATGCAGAAAACACTTTTATACGGGGTTTAAACCCAGTTGTGTGTCAGCGGTGTGTGAATAAATCCAGCCTCTAATGGTAAATTAGTTAAGTCTATTAATTAAATAATTGTGTTTATTATAATCAGACTTGATGCAGAAACACTTTGATTGACATTCTCCCTTTGTACGTGTCATTAGAGGGGGGAAGCCCCGCCCACTAGTGACAATCTCTCCCTCATTAGCGCAAACAGCCCTGAGTGAGAAGCAGTCGCCTGCCATTAGTTTTGAATCTGTTGCTATGGTGACACATAGGTGTTTGAGGCTCCGCCCTCTTCTGAAAAAGGGCACAATCTCATTTGCATTTAAAGCGACAGTCATCAAAACCACGATTAGGATCAAAAACTGAAAGGGTCAGTTTCAGAGAGCTGGAGAACATTATCTGTGTGCTATTCTCAACTCAAACACACACACACACACACACACACTCTAGAGACAGCACAGACTCATTTTAAAAGGGGGCAAAATAGATCCCCTTTAAGACAAATTAATTAAATCACAGGTTTACTAATTATTTAAAGCTCAAGTGAATTTTCTACTCACCAAGTCTGTATTCATTTCACGAAAAATCTGAGTTGGTAAAGTTACTTTTAAAAGTAATATATCACAATCCGGAGTCACTTTATTTTAAAAAAGGTAACTAAATGTGATACTAAAGGCAACTTACAAAGCAAAGGCGGTACAGACAAGAAAACCTGAAGATTGTGTATTTACCCAAAGTGTTTAATGCGTTATCTCAACACTCCTTGGTAACATTATAAATATATTTACTATTCCTTTTCAACAACTTATTATTATTATTATTATTATTATTATTATTATTATTATTATTATTATTATTATTATTATTATTATTATTTGCTTAGAAACACTTTAGGTTAAGTAACAATTCTCACTATTAACTAGTGGCCTACGGCGTCACGGTGGTGCAGTGGGTAGCACGATCACCTCACAGCATGTAGGTCGCTGGTTCGAACCTCAACTGGGTCAGTTGGTGTTTCTGTGTGGAGTTTGCATGTTCTCCCCGTGTTGGTGTGGGTTTCCTCCGGGTGCTCCAGTTTCCCCCACAGTCCAAACACATGCGCTATAGGGGAATTGATCAACTAAACTGGCTGTAGTGTATGGGTGTTTCCCAGTACTGGGTTGCATCTGGAAGGGCACACGCTGCGTAAAACATGTGCTGGATGAGTTAGTGGTTCATTCCGCTGTGGCGACCCCTGATTAATAAAGGGACTAACTCAAAAAGAAAATGAATAAATGAACTAGTAGCCTGTTACCTGCCTATCATTAAGATATCGGCTGTTTATTAACATTTATAAAGCATATAATCTTGATTATCTTATTCCACATCTACATCCTACTTAAACACAACTACTACCTTAATAACTAATAAGCAGCAAATTCATAGTCATAGTTAATGGTTTAATAACAGGGAGAATTGTACCTTAAATAAAGTGTGACCATTTGTTTCTCTGTTTTTTAAATCTGACTTAACCCAAGCTGAGTGTATTAAAGTTGCACAAAAAATTAAGCAGGTCTGGGTTACTATGCAGAAGAGAATCAAAGCACAGAGTCTTATTCTCAAACTTTCATCAATTTATTTCTCTCCCACTGTTCCTCTCTCCACAGGTACAAGACTCAAGAGATGCAAAAACCTGACGTCTGTGGAGAAGCGCACAGAAGGAATCATACTCAAATATACTGTAATTATACAATACACACACAAATACTCTCAAAAAACTACACTAGATCTGTATCACGGCCAAGAATCACTCAGCTACACCACAGGTCACTTGACTTTTACACTAACAAAGCACAGTCTTACTGTCTGTGATGCTACTGTCTGTAGGTATATGAACTAAACAAAACATTATGAGAAGGAACACTTTAAAGATGTGTATAAAAGATTTTAAAACCATTCATGAACAAAAATAATATAAAAAGTTTAAACAAAAAGGGATATATAAAAGTCATTCATTCATTCATTCATTCACTTTCTTCCACCTTTCCGGGGCCGGGTCACAGGGGCAGCAGCCTCAGGAGAGAACTCCAGACTTCCCTCTCCCCAGACACTTCCTCCAGCTTCTCCGGGGGGATCCCAAGGTGTTCCCAGGCCAGCCGAAAGACATGGTCCCTCCAGCATGTCCTGAGTTTTCCCCTTGGCCTGCTCCTGGTGGGACGTGATTGGAACACCTCCCAAGGTAGGCGTCCAGGAGGCATCAGAAACAGATCCCCGAGCCACCTCAGCTGACTTCTCTGGATGTGGAGGAGCAGTGGCTCTACTCCGAGCTCCTCCTGGTTGACAGAGCTCCTCACCCTATCTATAAGAGTGCGCCCTGCCACCCTGTGAAGGAAACTCTTTTCGGCTGCTTGTATCTGAGATCTTGTCCTTGTATCTGAGATCTTGTCATGAGCACAGGTGAGAGTAGGAACGTAGATTGACCGGTAAATCGAGAGCTTTGCCTTTCGGCTCAGCTCCGTTACCACAACACACCAGTACATTGACCGTATTACTGCTTCCCAGATCTGTCTGTCGATCCCACACTCCATCCTTCCCTCACTCATGAACAAAACCACAAGAGACGTGAACTCCTCCACCTGGGGT
The DNA here is from genome assembly GCF_903798145.1 of Danio aesculapii. Taxonomy (NCBI): domain Eukaryota; kingdom Metazoa; phylum Chordata; class Actinopteri; order Cypriniformes; family Danionidae; genus Danio; species Danio aesculapii. Next base: position 23,015,654 of record NC_079452.1, read on the forward strand.
AAAGACTTTCCTCCAACCTGGAGATGGAGACCTTTTTCCGGTGGAGCACTAGGGCCTCGGACATGGAGGTGCTGATTCTCATCCCAGCCTCATCACACTCGCCACCTTCATGTTTTAGATTCCTTATTAACTATTATAAATACAGTATATATTGCTTTAAAATTACAACAGAAAACAGACTGAATGAATTAACCCACTCATTGAAATTCCCTGGAGTATTGGAAACAACCTGCAGTGTTATTGTGGATTATTGCAAGAGTTTAAAAACATTATAACTTTTATATTGCATATGAAGGTGAATAAAGGTACTGTAAAAAGTTCATCGCCAGATAAAGGCTTAATGAGACTCTGAGAATCATTACAGGTTCTAGTCATGATTTTATTCATGCTTATTTAATGATATTGTAGCACTGGGTTTGCTTTGCTTAACTTAACCAAATTTGTTCTAAAGGGCAAAACCGTTCTCATTAGTATTGGGGATTTTTCTCTAGCAATATTAAACTGTGGTGTCCCACAGGGCTCTGTTCAGGCTCCGCTTTTATTTTCACTGCTTGTGTCCAGAAACTTTTCTCTGTTGATAAATCTCTATGCTAATGCTTCACAGCAGTCAAACACTTTAAAATAATAATCATTCTCTTTCCACAATCCATTACTGTTGGCCTGGCACAGACTAATTGGGATGATTTTGTAGGGGAGTGCATTTGCATAAAATATAATAAACTGATTACAAGCATAGATAAACAAAACAGAGCAGAGATACAGATGAAATAAACATCGCTTTAGATTTTAATTTAAGGCCAGTGAAGATATATACGGTTCCTTGCCCAATAAAGAGTAAATTAATCTCTGAGATTCAATTAAAGTTCTAGTCATGACTTTTATTCATGTTTATTTCATGATATTGTAGAAATTAGCACAGCACAGAGTTTACGTTGTTGAAGACAACCAAATCTGATCTTATGAGTGAAACCATTTCCATTATATTGAGAAATGTTCTATCTATATAACAAATTACATCATGGTGTCCCACAGGGCTCTGTTCTAGGTCCGCTTTATTTTCACTGCATATATTTTCTGCAAACTTTTCTTTATTTAATCTCTATTCTAATGATTCACAGTCGTCAAACACCTTAATATAGCAATCCTTCACCTTCCACAATGCATTATTGTAGACCTGGTATTGGGGTATCAATCATTCCCCTGATGTAGGCCTAGTATAGTCTAATTAAGATGATTTTGTTGGAGAGTGGATTTGCTTAAAATATAATAAACTGATTACAAGCATAGATAAATACAGCAGAGGAAAGATACAGATGAAATAAACCACTTTTATATTGCAAATCAAGGTCAGTGAAGATATATGTTTTTTTACACAATAAAGGTTTAATTAATCTCTGAGAGTCATTTAAGGTTGTAGTCATGACTTTTATTCATGAATATATTGTTACTGTAAAAAGTAGCACAGCACAGGGTTTACTTTGCTGAAGATAACCAAATCTGATCTAAAGAGTGAAACCATTTGCATTAGTATTGGGGTTTTTCCTTCTCTATAGTAATATTACACTGTGGTGTCCCACATGGCTCTGTTCTGGCTCTCTCTTTTATTTTCACTGCGTATAATTTCTGCAAACTTCTCTTTATCAAATCTCAATTCTAATAATTCACAGTTGTCAAACACTTTACAATAATACTTATTCACCTTCCACAATGCGGCCTGGTAGTGTAGTATCAATAATCCACCTTCAACACTCCCCTGATGTAGGCCTAGTGTAGACTAATTAAGATGATTTAGTTGGAGAGTGGATTTGCATGAAATATAATAAACTGATTACAAGCATTGATAAATACAGCAGAGGAAAGATACAGATGAAATAAACCACTTTTTATATTATTAATCAATGTCAGTGAAGATATATATGGTTTATTGCCCAATAAAGGCTAAACTAATCTCTGAGATTCATTTAAAGTTCTAGTCATGACTTTTATTCATGGTTTATTCAAGATTTTGCAGAAATTAGCACAGAACAGAGTTTACTTTGCTGAAGACAACCAAATTTAATCTTAAGTCAAAGTCTTTTCCATTAGTATTGGGGGTTTTTCCTTCTCTATAGTAATATTACACTGTGGTGTCCCACAGGGCTCTGTTCTGGCTCCTCTTTTAATTTCTCGCTGTTTAAGTTTTCCACAAACTTTTCTCTTCCCCTTCTATTCTAATGATTCACAGTTGTCAAACACTTTACAATAATCCTTATTCACCTTCCACAATGCATTAATGTAGGCCTGGTATTGTGGTATAATGCGTGTGGCAGTATGTTTGAGGCGGTCAGCGAGGGACTGTGGGTGGTTTTGGGGTGTGCCGTCTGAGACTAAGACGACTCAAAAGTCAGACAAAGACGTTCAACAGAAGAAGACTATGAACCGTTCCTCTCCGTTCACACAACACTGCACAAACACAAGCTTTGGCACGCAGACACGTTTAATTGCAGGCCTCTTCTTTCTCTAAAGGGTACGATGGTAATTAGATGCACATGACCAACGCTCAGAGATTGACTCGTTACTGCTAGACTGTCTGTCATATTGGAATTTAGTCTCCTGACACCACAAAGCTGTAATCAACAACTCCGGGCTTCAAAATACACCATCAAGGGAGGATGTGACAAAACAATTCACTTCTGTATGAGGAAGTGTTGTGCTGGAATACCAGTCATCCAACGGAGCGTAAAATACAAGCTACACAAAGATTTATGCACGTGTGACAGCAAGCATGCAATCACACACTGCGTTCTGCAGCTGTAATGCAACTGTTGTACAGGAAACTGGGGTATTGTTTCACAACACTGTTCATTATCCACCAAATATTGAATAAATAGACATTGCAATATTTAGTTTTTCTGCAATACATGTGAATCTGATTTGACCAAAAGATTTGAATAGATCTGGTAAAAGATAAAGATTGATTTTGATAATTTTGTAGGACATGTGCATAAAATTATAGAGTAAACAAATGACTATAGATAAATACAACAGCACAAAGACAGAGATGAAATAAACTGCTTTATTAAAAGTGCTTTATGGAGCAATTATTGAAATACCCATTGGAAAAACCCTGAAGTATTACTCTGGGTTATTTCAATAATTTACTTTTATTACTTTAAATATGTACACTGTATGTATACATTGCAATCAGTGTCAATTAAGTTACAATATATGATCCTTCGCTCAATAAAAGGTAAAAAAAATACTCAAAATTCGCTTAAGAGTTGTGTCAGGAACACTATTTAAGCAAAGAAATAGGTCTTTTTATCTTGAAAGCTAAAGGGGTAATGATTACATGTTGTTGGAGTTTCTGCAGTTTAAAGCACATCCTGCTGGTGATTTTGCCCCAGAAACATGGAAAGCGTTCAGTGCCATCTGCTGCGCCGGTCCCTGACGGAGGTTTGGACTTTGATTTTGGACGAGTCTCTGTATTCCTCTGGGGCAGAAGGTCCACCATATGAGATGGTTTGGAGCAAATCAAGCACAGCAGAAGCTGAATCCAACACAGGCTCATCTGTGATGCAGGCTTCAGTCTACATTTTTATGAAACCTCCCTTAAAAACTTACTTTACCATTCATTGTAGGTAAATTGGACAGTAGGGGGCAGTGTGACCATGACAACTTTTGCTCCTTTTCATGCTAATGATATTTACAAGGACATATTATTTAGGAAGGTATTGTTTTATGCACTTTTTTGTACAACAACAAATAAATATTAAAAATACATCGCGTCTACTATTTATCTTACATTACATTATATTATTTCAAACCACTAAAATAAATACAATTTTAATAATCAATAAAAGTCACTTTGTTATCTGTTGAATTTTCAACATTAGAAGTGGACAGAGCAGAGATCAACATCTCATAATGTAATCAATAACAGAAAATTAAGCGAAAACACCACAAAATAAGCAAACTGTATTCAAAAGATATTGTTTAATAGTCTAAAGAATTAAAAATGATTTCACCTCACAACTTTTCAGAGCTATTTTAAATGCACTAACTTCACAAATACCTTTTAATTTACATCCCAAACTTCAGATACATCCCGAAAACTACAGTCTCAGCCGCATCATGCAAAACAGCAGTCATCAACCAGTTGGTAAAATAAACAACCGGCATTCATCACACATACTTCACATTCTTTGTAGAAGGTCACTGTGTGTGTTTTGCAAGTGCTTCTCTGTAATTGTTCTCCATGGCTTGCGGTCAGAGAAAGACAGGAGCGAGACCATAATTGGAGATCTACAAATAGACCTCAAATGAGCCACATAAACCGCAATCTTCTGTTTGTTTATCTATCGATATGTTCAATCAAATATAATCTACACTGCGTGTTCGCTTCTTATTGGGAGGACTGAACATTTTCTGACAGCAGTGAGAATTTGTCTTGATATCTGGCTGTAATAAACTGCGGCGTCCCACAGGGCTCTGTTCTGGGTCTCGTTTTATTTTCATTAGATGTGTGTCCTTTGGGCTCAGTTTCCTCACAAAACACAAATTCTCTTTTTATATTAGCTAATATTGACGGAGAGCTGTCCAACCACTCCAGCCAGGTGAACATGCAACCGTCACAACCATAGTTAAGATCACCTTCAAATCTTGATTAGTTAAAAACCTGTTTAATGACGTCAAGAGATAAGAGCTGACCTCCTGACACAGTGAGAGATCTGCCACTGATCATCTTCATTCTGTGATGAATGTATGTGGGCAAAGTTATTAATTATATCATTAATATGGTATTTAAATTAGTTTCTAATTATATATATAGTCTGAAAAGTTCATTTAAATACACAATAAAGTATATAAATATTGATTAATATGACTTAAAATCTCCAAAAATCTCTCATTAAACAGATTTATTACTATATTAAAAAATGTAAACAGAAATATTTAATTTTATGATGCATTTGTTTACCTTTTCTTTTCTTTTTTTGCAAAGCAATGACACCATATTTCATGCATATACTATATATTTCCATTGACTAATTTCTTACTCATTTCACTGTTTGAAAGCATGTGCAAATAAAAAAATTTATAAAAATAAACTTCTATAATTTATGTCTAATAAATAAATAAATGTAATACATATATAATGTAATATACTACAATAGATAATACATGCATATGTCTATAATTTACACATAATAAATAAATAGCATACATAATATAACATAACAATATAATATGTATATAATATAATATATCTATATTTGTACATTATAAATAAATAGGGGCAGCACAGTGGCTCAGTGGTTAGCACAAGAAGGTCGCTGGTTCGTGTCCCAGTTGGTGTTTCTGTGTGTAGTTTGCATGTTCTCCCTGTGTTGGTGTGGGTTTCCTCCGGGTGTTTACCCCACAGTCCGAACACATGCGCTATAGGGGACTTAAATTGAACTAAATTGGCCGTAGTGCATAAGTGTGTGTGTGTGTGTGTGAATGAGTGTGTATGGGTGTTTCCCAGTACTGGGTTGCAGCTGGAAGGGCATCCGCTGTGTAAAACATATGCTGGAATAGTTGGCAGTTCATTCCGCTTTGACGACCCCTGATTAATAAAGGGACTAAGACAAAGGAAAATTAATGAACAAATGAATAAATAAAATACATATAATATACTATAATAGATTATATAAAATAATATAAGTCTATAATATAGGTCTATACTTTACACTAAATAAATCAATATATATACTCTCTCTCTCTCCCTATCTGTCCTGCATGACACTCGTCCAGAACGCAGCTGTCACTCTTCTGACAGAAATCAGAAATGAATGAGGATAATATTACAGCAGTCTTGGCTCTTCTCCAGCACAGAACTGAGTTTAATCTGCTGCTGTATCTGCATTTAATCCTCAATTTCTCAACTCAATACATTTCTAATGTTCTCCAGAGCCTGATGATCAGTATATCAAGTCATTGCACAAGTGCTGGTTTACAAAACATACACAGCGAAAATGTTTGGAGCCCTTATGGAAATAAAAAACAAATCTGATCTGAATATCTCCTCAAATCTGCTCCAACTAGGTCTAAAAAACTAATTTCTTCTGGAGAAAGTCTTATTTGCTTTATTTCAGCTAGAATAAAAGCAGTTTTTAATAGTTTTAAAGCCATTTTAAGGTCAATATTATTAGCCCCCTTCAGCAATATTAGTGTTGGATTGTCTCCAGAATAAACCACTGTTATACAATGACTTGCCTAATTACCCTAACTTTACCCTAATTACCCTAGTTAAGCCTTTACATGTGACTTTAAGCTGAATACTAGTGTCTAGAAGAATATCTAGTCTAATATTATTTACTGTCATCATGACAAAGAGAAAATAAATCAGTTATTGAAACTATTATGATTATAAATGTGTTTGAAAAAGAATGATCATTTTAGACACAGGGGGATAATCATTTCAGCATTGAACTTTACATCCCAAATCAAACATTATTTATCCTGACAGACGTGGAGTTAAAAATAAAGGAGCGTTTTTAACATCTGCACTCTTGCTGGAGCAGAAAACACGACGACATCACTGAGGATCTAAAATTAGTGCTTTAAAAGTCAGTTTTCTGGAAAGCCTGCATTTTTCTGAGTGTGCTGTAATTACAGGCTGTTCTGCGGGACGGAGAGACCAGAACACAAACACACACACACACACACACACACACACACACACACACACACACACACACACACACACACACACACAACACCACACACACACTCTACAAAAACACACACACACACGTCTCTAATGTCAATTTAAAAAACCAAAGCTAATATCTGAACAAATTCCCAATTTGATGTTGACATCTCAAAGATTGAGCTCTCAGTGAGAATGTGTTGGCCGCAGTACCACACATGACCAGCAGGCAAGCTAAATAATCCCGTTTATCATTTTGACTTGAGATTATGTAACTTGTTTTAAGGAGAAACTCACTTCATTTTGACTCATTATTTCAGAAAACAAGACTATATTACTAAAAGCTTCTTGATTTAATAATTTGTAGATATTTAGACTAGAAACTAGACAAAAACTAGTAAGAAGCAGCATTTCTGTGCAGTGTAGATGTCTTTGAATGCATATAGACATGTAGTAATCAGTTCTTCACACTATAACTCACTTCTGCAAAAGTCAGCAAAAGTTCACCTGCTGTCATTTACTGCGGAGCTCCACGTGTCGTCATGCATCTTTATTAAAGAAGATGAATAAATCTGAGCGCCCCCGCGTCACGGCAGGTATGTCAAACTCCCTGACACGGTTTTAAGAGCCTGGCCTATTTTTCTCGCTACATTTCATTTTCCCTGCGTTATTTCACAGAACTGAGAGACCCAAATAGAATAGCGAGCTTTCATCCCCGGCTCTGCTTTTCAATTCCCCCTGGAGCTGCGGAGCTTATGTAATAACCAGACTGAAGACGGCAGAGCAGAGGAGGAAGCCAACAGCGGAACAATGGAGCAGAAATATTGAGCGCTCCTTCAGACTGATATTGTACGTGAGAGGCTCTTCCATCTTTAACACACACTGCTGTCCGGTGCATTCGGCCCCAGAGAAATACAACACAACCGATGAAATACACACTCTCGCTGCAGGCCGGATGGAGTGTGTGTGAACATTACTACAGCAGAGGAACCAGCACATTGCTTTATGTGTTTGATAGTTTACAACATATACACAACTATATACACACGTTTATCCTTTAAAGTGAGATCGTAACTGACCGGTCGATGTTTTGTCCAACACTAAACCACTCTAGACCACCACTAGACCACTCTAGACCAACACTAAACCACTCTAGACCATCACTAGACCAACACTAGACCACTCTAGACCAACACTAGACCACTCTAGACCAACACTAGACCACTCTAGACCAACACTAGACCACTCTAGACCAACACTAGACCAGTCTAGACCACCACTAGACCGACACTAAACCACTCTAGACCACCACTACCACTCTAGACCACCACTAGACCACTCTAAACCACCACTAGACCACTCTAGACCAACACTAGACCACTCTAGACCGACACTAGACCACTCTAGACCACCACTAGACCACTCTAGACCTAGACCAACACTAGACCAACGCTAGACCAACACTAGACCACTCTAGACCAACAGTAGACCACTCTAGACAAACACTAGACCACTTTAGACCAACACTAGACCACTCTAGACCAACACTAGACCACTCTAGACCAACACTAGACCACTCTAGACCAACACTAGACCAACACTTAGACCAACGCTAGACCACTCTAGACCACACTAGACCACTATAGGACCACTATAGACCAACTCTAGACCAACACTAGACCAACCCTGACCAACACTAGACCACTTTAGACTAACACTAGACACTCTAGACCACTATAGACTAACACTAGACCAACACTAGACCACTTTAGAACTAACACTAGACCACTCTAGACCAACACTAGACCACTATAGACCACTCTAGACCAACACTAGACCAACACCTAGACCACTCTTGACCAACACTACACCACTCTAGACCAACTCTAGACCACTATAGACCACTCTAGACCAACCACTAGACCAACACTAGACCACTCTTGACCAACACTACACCACTCTAGACCAACTCTAGACCACTATAGACCAACTCTAGACCAACACTAGACCAACACTAGACCACTCTAGACCAACACTAGACCACTTTAGACCAACACTAGACCACTTTTGACCAACACTAGACAACTCTAGACCAACACTAGACCACTCTAGACCAACTCTAGACCACTCTACACCAACACTAGACCGACACTAGACTAACACTAGACCACTCTTGACCAACACTAGATCAACACTAGACCGACACAAGACCAACACTAGACCACTCTAGACCAACACTAGACCACTCTAGACCAACACTAGACCACTCTAGACCACACTAGACCACTTTAGACCAACACTAGACCAACACTAGACCACTCTAGACCAACACTAGACCACTTTAGACCAACACTAGACCACTATAGACCACTATAGACCAACACTAGACCAACACTAGACAACTCTAGACCAACACTAGACCACTCTAGACCAACTCTAGACCACTCTACACCAACACTAGACCGACACTAGACTAACACTAGACCACTCCTAGACCAACACTAGATCAACACTTAGACCGACACAAGACCAACACTTGACCGCTCTAGACCAACACTGACCACTCTAGACCGACACTAGACCACTCTAGACCAACACTAGACCACTCTAGACCAACACTAAGACTGACACAAGACCAACACTAGATCACTCCAGACCTGCACTTACTACACCAGACAAAATAAAGCACACTAGACCATTTAGAGTAGACTACCCTAGAGAAAACTAGAACACTCTAGACCAACACTGACCACTCTAGACCAACACCAGACCACCCTAAAGCACACTAAACCACTCTAGACCAACACTAGACCACTCTAGGACCAACACTAGACCACTCTAGAACAACACTAGACCAACAATTGACCACTCTAAACCAACACAAGACCACACTAGATCACTCCAGACCTGCACTAACCACACCAGACAAATATAAAGCCACACTAGACCATTTTAAATCAACACTACACCACTTAAGAGTACACTAGACCAACACTAGACCAGTCTAGAGCACACTAAACCATTCTACACTAACACTAAACCACTCTAGACCAGCACTAGACATAGGAAACAGCACATTTTTGTGTTTGATAGTTTACAACATATACACTATATACACATTATCCATTCATTCATCCATTCAGAAATCAACTGCCAACTCATCCAGCATATGTTTTTCACAGCGGATGCCCTTCCATCTGCAACCCATCACTGGGAAACACCACTGCGAACCAGTGACCTTCTTGCTGTGAGGCGGACTGTGCTACCCCCTGCGCCACCGCATCACCCTACACGTTTATCCTGTTAACTGATATTGTAATGCCTGCTTGATGTTTTGTCCATCGGTTATCATAAAACAAAACCCTAAATTTGCTCAGTGTAGTACCAGCAACACAATATAAGCAAAGAAATGGGTCAAAAATGTTTGTTTTTTTCTTAGAGTAGGAGGTTAAAGGGTTAAATTGGACTAGCCAGTGTTGAGTAGTCTGCCATAATGCAAGATTTCAGTTAGGTTATGCCTCATTTGCAGTTTATTGGAACAGACTTAATCAAATTAGCCTTTATAAAACAGTCGTTTCTTACAGTGGAAGAGAAAGAGAGCAGTCTTTGCAGTCAGATTAAACAGTACAGACACAAGAGCTACTGTAAACAGGGCTGCCCAATGTGTGTGTACATGATTTAAATGTGATAAATGAACAGGGCTAGAACAGATCCCTGAGGTCCACCACTGAAAAAGGGAATTTTACCTATATAAATAAAATAAGGTTATAATAAATAAACGCAACAGAATCCTTTATTTACAGCAGAGAGGCTGAGAAACACACTTTACATGCCAATTTGCACATAACAGCTGCACAATTTAACAATGTATATAGTAATATAGCTTTAAATACACTTGTCAATTTGTATATTTGCAGTCACTACTTACTTCTATTTTTCTTAAATATATTTATTATCTGTTTTTTGTCCTGTCTCTGTAATCCTGTAATCCAAAACAAATTCCTCGTATGTGTGAACATACCTGGCAATAAAGCTCTTTCTGATTCTGAGTTTGAAATTGCATGTACATTTACTGAAATCACTGAGGTGGAATACATGCATTTACCCTGTTACTGCGAATACTTATTTTGAGATTATTTAAAAATAAAATCTATTACAAGTATTGTTCTTCATGAGTTAATCACTACAATATTCATTCAAATCTTTTGCTTTAAACATCTGATTAATGCTGTATAACAGTGCAGATTTGCTCCATAATGAAATATTTTTACTGGGATTTGCAAAGCGATCAATACAGCTGATATACAGTCAGCTAACTCACATCAACAGTTACGATATTATCCCAAACAATTAATAATGCACACTCCAGACATTAAATCACACTAACCTCTAATGTGTAAACTCAGTGGGATCACAATACAATTTAAAGTCATATGCATGTATGTTTTCATTAAATAAAAAGCAACACATTTCAACATCCTAAAAAAACTAAATAGCCCCAATGGCATCTAGTGCATGTGCTTCTCTGTAACCTTGATTTGGTTTGCTTTCTCTAATGACAAGGAGGAATAGTTAACAATCAATTTTAGCTGGTAACCATGAGTTTATCTAACCCTGCTGTGCCCTTGCATTGATAAACAGAGGTCCGTCTGCCCAGAGTGTTTTAAAGAGTAATATCATATACCGGACCCGGATGAGTGGAAGTCTGCCGATGCAAATATAGGACAGCAGAATCTCTGGGGAGACGGAAGGGTTGGGCAGTGAAACGCAGAACAAAAGACAGCAGTAAAAAACTGCACTCAGAGCAGGCATTTGGGTATGATAAATGGCAGAAGACTAAACTGAAAAATGGATCAGACAGACTGGTGAACAGGCAGGAGTTCTGGGACAAATCTGACATGACTTCAGAGAATTCACAGAGGAGTGTCCACGTCCAACTGAGTCCCAATTACTCAGTATGAAACCGCAATCATGCATCGGAAATGGATTGTGTGTAGTGGCCTCCTGAGCCAACAGAGATGAAGTCAGATTTAAGAGAAGTCCAGAGCTCAACAGAATAAATAACAGCACTTAGACTGCACACCAACACACACTTCATCTGTGACACTGCTAACAAGTAACAAGCAAGAAGCTTAAATTGTGTGGTCAGTGGTGGAAAGAGTACTGAAACACACACATGTATATATATAGAAAATGTCTCTTAGTGTTCTCCAGCCTTATTTTTAACCTTCGCAAATGGGCCTAAGATAGAACTCTGAGGTACAACCATAGGAATAAAGGAGAAATCTTTTGTTTACATATAACACATTACCAGATTAGGGCGGCATGGTGGCACAGTGGTAGCACAAGTGCCACACAACAAGAAGGTCGCTGATTTGAGCCCCGGCTAGGTCAGTTGGCATTTCTGTGTGGAGTTTTGCATGTTCTCCATGTGTTGGCGTGGGTTTCCTCATGTGCTCCGTATTCCCCCACGGTCCAAACACATGCGCTATAGGGGAATTGATCAACTAAACTGGCCGTAGGTATGAGTGTGAATGCAAGAGAATGTTGGTGTTTCCCAGTGTTGTGTTGCAGCTGGAAGGGCATTCACTGCTTAAAACATATGCTGGATAAGTTGGTGGTTCATTCCACTGTGGTGACCCCTGATTAATAAATGACTAAGCCGAAAAGAAAATGAATGAATGAATGATATTGACAGATTAGCTAAACTGGGTTTATGTGTGGCATAGAACAAACAGACAGAACAAATAAATGTTTAACGCTAACAACAGCATCGGCTAGTGCAAGACAAACAGCAATCTATAAACTGCAAATGCAAAACTATAAAATATTTGAAATAATTAGGGGTCTATATATGAATATAAATGCATTTATTAGTGTTTACCAGCCTTGTTTTTAAAACTTCACGAATGGGCCTAAGATAAAACCCTGAGGTACACCATGGGAATAAAGGACAAATCTTTTGTTTGCATAGGACATTTTGACAGATTTAGCTAAAGTGGCTTTAAGTTTGGCAGAACCAATAAAAGCAATTGACCTGTTAATGAACAACAAGAGACAAAATGACAAGACGTGGGTTCTGTCCATGACGTGCTGAATGAGGTGGAAACGAGAGGCCATTACAATGCCAGAGGGAACGCTTTTCATTCTCCAAACACATGGTTGTTGATTGCCAGCAGCACTCTGCATAATTACTGCCTCTCTAATAAATGAACAGTCCTTTACACAGTCTCTCCTGCTCTTTCTCCTAAGCTTTCTGAATATGCTAAATCAGTTTGTGACCCGCCAAGGGAGAGATTAACTTGAAGGAAACGCTCTAAAACCAGCACACGGCCAGAGTAAAAAAATGTGCAATAAATGTGGAATTTTCAGATCACAATAATCACTGAAGCTTTAATGAATGTGCAATGAAATCTTTATTATTTCCTTCAAACAATAACCTTTTTTTTAAATAACAAATTCAGCCTTCATCATTAAATGTAATGAAAAGAAAAATGTAAATCAAACACATACACAAGTCAAGTTAATCATATAAATATGCTAAATTAAGGACTACGGGTGTGTTCTATATTGGTATGTGATGTGGCTACTATAGTGCAACAGTTGGATGCTGGACAACAGAGTTGAGGATCCACACGCAGTTTAGTAAGAGTAGTCAGGCAGGCAACGGTCAAACAGATACCAAACAGGAGCATAAAGATAATCCAAGATCATAGTCAAAAAACAGGCTAATGGTCATTACAAAGAATCAATAAGGGAAAACAAGGCAAGGATCAAAACAGAAAGACTAGATAGGATTAACACTTCATGATGCTGCAGGATAACAAGACTCAGCCAAGTGTGTGAGAATGTGAGGTGTTCAAATAGTACAGGTATCGAGTCAGTCATGAGCTTCAGCTGTGTGGTCAGTCTCTAAATGTGAATGTTGTCAGCTGTGGCAGGAGTGCAAACACTTCTGGGAGTTGTAGTTCATATCAGTGGCACAGTGTGTAGTTCTCCAGGGATCTGCACAGGCTAGATTGCTGGTGATCGTGACATAGATATTGCTATACCGTAGATATCGTTACTAATAACCTCTAATTTCCCGTTAATCTGGCATGCACTAAATGTTTGGGTATTGTTGGCAAAAAAAAATAAAAAATCACTATTTGTGTTTTATTTTATATTTAATGCATTTAAGACATGTTTTCAGGTCTTCGTCCAATGATTTAGAGTTATATAAGGTGGAAATAAATATTTTGTCTGTAATTTAGCTCTACTCTACTCTAAGGTCTGCTTAAATGTGAGTCAGTTTTTATAATATCACGATATACTATCGATATCGTCTGTACAGATAAAATTAAATAACATTTTTTTTAAATAATAAATAAATTTAAAATTTAAATTAAATTAAACAGAAAAAAAACTTGAATAAAAGCAAACAAACAATCAAAATTAATTAATAAACAAATAAAAGTCATATAAAAAGTAGGAAACAAAATAAAATAAAAATTTAAATAGAAATAAACAAACAAGCAAATAATGAAATTAAATTATAAATTAAATAGTAAATTTCATAAAAAAAAAAGATGTTACATTTTTAAAAATTCTATAAAAATATAAATTTTTCTAAAATGAACTGCAGCTTATACCCCTACTACAGACAAATACTAATCGCCTATATCTACAAGAATATCCTATATTTCACCATAGCAAATACAAAAATGTAAATATGTTTAGAAAAATGCATCAACACTGTTTGATTGTACTGTGACAAGTGGAGTCAGAAACAGAAGCTGTGTAATAGTGTAAATGCTCATATAAATATAGTAATAACACACATAAAACAAGCAAATATGTACATTTTAAAGACACGCATCAAAACTCTTTGATTTTATTGTGACAGTCAAAAAACTGAAAGCTGTGTAATATTGTTGATATAATACACATAAAGCAAGCGTAAACCTACATCATCAAGCATCCTACAGCATCAGCAAGTGTTTGTGTCCTTCTCTTTGAGGGGTCTTTGTTATTTTAATTATTGAACAGAGTCTCCAGGGAGCAGTGCTGACTCAGGATGAAGGATCAGTGTGTTCTAATGGCTCTTCCTTAAGCAAAACACTAGCAGAGAAAACGACCCAGCGGGACTCTTAAAAATAGGACTTTACTGCTTATTTATATGTGCTTTATACTGGAGCCAGCAGCACACACAGTCCCTGGACAATACCGTCTGTACTGACACCAGACCTGTGGCAGCAATTACACTGATTCCCCTAGTGTACACTTCAGAATGAAGAAAAAAAGACAGCCTGGCCATAAATAAATAATAAAAAAAAAAAAATCATAAATTAAATTAAATAAAATCATAAATAATAAATAAAATAAAATCATAAATAGTAAATAAAATAAAATAAAATCATAAATAATAAAATTAAATAAAATCATAAATAATAAATAAAATTAAATCATAAATAATAAAATAAAA
>NC_079452.1:23035787-23073287 GCF_903798145.1 Danio aesculapii
GATTAATAAAGGGACTTTGCCGAAAAGAAAATGAATGAATGAATGTCTTATTTGTTGACTCATATCTGCGCTGCTTTCAGTATAATTGAGTTTGTGTTGGAGTGTAATGGCCTGAGCAGCGCTCCTCTGTGACCGACAGACAAAAGCAGACCTGATGAATTATTGATTCTGATATTAATGTAACGAGAGACACATTCATCTAGTCGGACGAGTGTGTGTGTGTGTGTGATCCAGTGATGGTATTGATCTGTGTGATTTTAGCAGGTTGAGCTTCTGTCCTACTGAAAGCGGCTCCATTATGCCTCTAAACACTGTTTTGACTGCAGTCGATCAGGTTTGTGAGTGTGTGTGTGTGTGTGTGTGTGTGTATTACTCACAAAATCACATACTGTTCTCTCTGCTCACCACAACTTTATACCCAAAAACCTTATGCCAAACATGATGACACACACACACACACACAGCACAAAAACACAGCGTCTAAAAGTCTGCAAGCACTGATTCACATCACATTCATGCACATTCACTCACTCCTAAATTTATACTTTTATCTAACAAGGATACGATGAAGTCATCAAAACTGACAAACATGAAGCTGTTAAATACAAAATACAACCACAGCCAATCAGGAGTAAGGGGCGTGTCCAGTAATGATAGAGGAGGTGTGAAAATAGGCGGGGCTGTGTTGGCGAATGTGCATGTGTATTATATCAGTGTTCAGCATATACTGTATAAGCTGACCCCATCACAGAACTCTACAGGAAGCTGTACAATCTGATATTTCTGCATATACATAAGATTAGTTAGTACTGCAGCCAAATCTGGGGCTAATCTAAGTAAATAACCTACGATAACAGTAAAACATTAGAGGCCCAAATTAATGTTAGGGGAATTAAAAAAATTAAATGAGCATAAAATCAAGAAGAACTGCAACCCATCTCTGGGAAACACCCATACACACTCATACACTATGGACAATTTAGCTTACCCAATTCACCTGTAATGTCTTTGAACTGTTGGGGAAACCGGAGCACATGCAAACTCCACACAGAAACACCAACTGACCCAGGCGAGGCTCGAACCAGCAACCTTCTTGCTGTGAGGCGACAGCACTACCTATTGCGCCACTGCGTCACCCTTATATATATATATATATATATATATATATATATATATATATATATATATATATATCTATATCTATATATATATATATATATATATATATATATATATATATATATATATATATATATAATTTAGCATGTAGTAAAGAAAACAAAATTCATCATTCATACATTCTTCAATTCATACAAAATTATGAAATAAATAATAATAAAAATTACAATTACAAGTTTATAAATAAATAAATAAATGCATGTACATACACACAATATAATGGTTTCAAAACAGTGGTATATTAATAGCAAGAGATACTATTATTATCACTATTATTATTATTATTATTATTATTATTATTATTATTATTATTATTATTATAGTTTATATATAAAAACACATTTAGCTAGATCATGTGTCCTCATCTTTTAATAAAAAAAGAAAAATCAAATACACACGTCGGCCCACATCCGTCCGTCCAGAAGTTACTCATTATTGGGGGACAGATGAGGTCAGATAAAGGCCTGGGTCAGACGCTACTCACCGCAAACTTTCACCCATTCGACTGAGACTAAAAGAAGGAAGGAAGCGGCTCGAGGAGGAGGACAGGAAGGAAGGAAGGAAACCTAATTATGCTCTTCATGCTCGAGCCTGGAAACAGTGCAGACTCACTGCGCAGTCAACATGACAGATATTAATAGAGTCATTAAGCTGTAACTGAACTGACAGTGGCAGACACACTGTAGAGACTCCGAGACTCAGACGGAGCTGTGCTGCAGATGATGCCCTGGAGAAAAAAATATTAAATAAATAATAATCGCCCACAGCGATGCCCATCAGAAGCAGAAAACACCACTTACAGCCAAACACTGCAGTGTGGAGAAAGCCTGAGTCAGCATACAGCGCTCCAACTGTCTTAAAGCTGGAGTTCCAGATGGATAGTGTTGGTCTTTTGGCTGGATTTTGAAGAAACCACATTAGCAACATCTTGGCAACCACTCAGAACTCCACAATAACACCAAGGCAGCAACCCAGAACTGGGGGTCGCGTGATGATTTCTAAAAGTCAAATCAATTTCAGGCCCTGTTCACACTAATACGCTTTCATTTTAAAATGGCGTTTTAGAACAAGAACGATCCACGTCCACACTGGCGTTTCACCTAACATTTCCGAACAGCCCTTATTCCACACTACACTACTGAAAACACGCATCACGTGACCACACACGTACCCTGGCATGCGCTGAATGTAACACCCTGGAAGCCACCCAGAACACCCTTTCGATGTTCTCACAACAACTTTAAATTCTATAGCAACACCCCGGTAACCACTCAGAATGTCCTAGCAACAACATGACAACCACCCAGAAACCCCTAGCAATGCTCTGGTGACCACTCAGAATGCCTTAGCAACACCCTGGAAACCCCTCAGATGCCATAGCAAGCACCTATAAATCACAGAGAACAGCCTATCAATGCTCTGGCCACCACTCATAATGCCCTAGCAACACAATAAAACCACCCAGAGCACCGTAACATTGCTCTGGCAACCACTCAGAATTCCATGGCAACACCCTGGCAACCACCCAGAAAACCCTAGCAACACCCTGAAAACCACCCAGAACACCCTAGTAATGCTCTGGCAACCACTCAGAATGCCTTAGCAACAACCTGGCCACCACTCATAATGCCCTAGCAATACACTAAAAACCACCCAGCGCACCGTAGCAATGCTCTGGCAACCACTCAGAATTCCATGGCAACACCCTGGCAACCACCCAGAAAACCCTAGCAACACCCTGAAAACCACCCAGAACACCCTAGTAATGCTTTAGCAACCACTCAGAATTCCTTAGCAACAACCTAAAGACCACCCAGAACACCATAGCAGAGTTCTGGAATCCACTAATAATTCTGTAGCAACTCCCTGGCAACCTCTCAGAATGCCCCTAGCAACAAATCGAAACCCACCCAGAACACCCTTTCGATGTTCTCACAACAACTTTAAATTCCATAGCAACACCCCGGTAACCACTCAGAATGTCCTAGCATCATCCTGACAACCACCCATAAAACCCTAGCAATGATCTGGTGACCACTCAGAATGCCTTAGCAACACCCTGGCAACCACTCAGAAGCCCTAGCAAGCAACTATAAATCACAGAGAACAGCCTATCAATGCTCTGGCAACCACTCAGAATGCCTTAGCAACAACCTGGCCACCACTCATAATGCCCTAGCAAAACACTAAAAACCACCCAGAGCACCGTAGCGATGCTCTGGCAACCACTCAGAATTCCATGGCAACCACCCAGAAAACCCTAGCAACACCCTGAAAACCACCCAGAACACCCTAGTAATGCTCTGGCAACCACTCAGAATTCCTTAGCAACAACCTAAAGACCACCCAGAAAACCATAGCAGAGTTCTGGAATCCACTAATAATTCTGTAGCAACTCCCTGGCAACCTCTCAGAATGCCCTAGCAACACATCGAAAACCACCCACAACACCCTAGCAACACTCTGTTAACTACTCAGAATTCTGTAACAACACCCTGGTAAACAATAGGATTACCCTAGTAAAATTACCCAGATCACTCTAGCAATGCCCTGGCAACCACCCAGAAAACCCTAGCAACACCCTGAAAACCACCCAGAACACCCTAGCCATGTTCTGACATCCACTCAGAATTTAATAGCAACACCCTGGAAACCCCCCAGAATGCCATAGCAATGCCCTAAAAACCACCTGAAACACCCTAGCAATGCTCTGGCAACCACTCAGAATACCCTAGCAACAATATGTCAACAGCTCAGAATACCCTAGCAACACCCTGAAAACCACCCAGAACACCCTAGCAATGCTCTGGCAACCACTCAGAATACCCAATTCGGTTGATTGGTCAATTGTGTTCACATGCTCAACAGAAATGACTGTGATTGGCTGTGAAGGTCATCAGTTCACCACTCTTCACCGCTGTTCACTGTATGCAAGCACAAATACACGCACATGAAGCGTTTCATAGTGTAGATGAACACAATGGCCACCGAACTCGATACGGTAGATGACCCTATGTCATGTCACATATTTCCCCAGTCTCGTGCACTGAGAGTCTGGTGGTCCAGCAGTGTTGGACAACGTCAGCATCTCTACATTACGGCAGCGATACATCACTCAATGAGGGGGAGGACTGATCCTGACCTACTGCTGAGCACACTTAATAGCCATCATCCACACACACTGACTTATGCCTACTATCTGCACTCTACTGCCCAGGCCATCACACACATCCTGAGCTAACGTCCGTGTTAAAGGAACACCACACTTTATTTTGGAAACAGGATTATTATTAGGGATGCACAATATATCGCTAAATTACCATTAACCTTATAATATGTATCGCAGACATGTGATGAAGTACTTTAATTTTATGCATTGGGTTGTTTATCTAAATTTAACCAATCCGAAGGGGCCCTTGCTATTTTTAGCCCCGCCTCCTTTTGTAGGAGCTGGAGCCTAAAGCTGATCCCAGAGCTGAAAATAAGAAAATGACAACAGCCAATCAGAGTCAGAATATCTGCTGAGATTTTCACTCATTCAAAGTGTTTTACAGACTAAATATATTCACCTCGACACATTTTCTTAGTCTGAAATAGATTTGAAAAATGTATTTACCTGTTTATTTTAATATCACTAAATAAATAAATGATTTAAAAACAGCCCTATCATGCAGCCCTACTTATTTTACAGCTCTCATAGAGTTAAACAGGTAATTTTACCATTTATGAATCCATTCAGCCAATCTCTGGGTCTAGCAGGAACACTTTTAGCGTAGCTTAACATAAATCATTGAATCCAATTAGACCATTAGCATTTAAAAAAAAGAGTTTTGATACGTTTCTTATTAAAAGCTCAAATCGTTCTTTCTAGGCTGATATTGGCTAGGAAATATACTGTCATTTTGGTGTTGTACAGTATAGTCACTGTTTAGTTCCTATATCAGACTACAAAGTAAAACTTTTGATTTTCGTCAGTCTTAGTACACGATAACTACAGAAGATTTCTCTGGGTCTGGGAAGAGAACACTTTTAGCTTAGCTTAGCATAGATCATTGAATCGGATTAGACCATTAGCATTAAAAAAAATTAAACTGACTAGGAAATGCACTGTCATTTTGGCATAATAATCCAGACACTTTATTGTCAAACACTATAGTGACAGTATATAGAGAGTTTTAATAAGTTTCCTATCCTAAAGCTTGATTCTTCTGTAGTTTCATCGTGTACTAAGACTGACAGAAAATGAAAGTTGTTCTTGTCTAGGTTGATATCGGCTAGGAAATATACTGTCATTTTGGTGTCGTACAGTATAGTGACTGTTTAGTTCCTATATCAGACTATAAAGTAGCCACTTTTCATTTTCATCAGTCTTAGTACACGATAACTACAGATGATTTCTCTGGGTCAGGCGACAACACTTTTAGCTTAGCTTAGCATAAATCATTGAATCAGATTAGACCGTTAGCATCTCAATCATAAAAAGAGTTTTAATAAGTTTCCTATTTAAAGTTTGGTTCTTCTGTAGTTGCACTGTGTACTAAGACCGACAGAAAAGGAAATTTGCTATTGTCTAGGTTATTGGCTAGGAAATATACTGTCATTTTGCCATAATAATCCTGAAACTTTATTGTCGTGCAGTATAGTATCTGCCTTTTCATTTTCCTTCAGTCTCAGTACACAGAGTAACTACAGAAGAGTCAAGCTTTAGGCAGGAAAATTATCAAAAGCCTTATTTGGAATTTTTATTATTTTAATTAATAAGATGCTAATGGTCTAATCCGATTGAATGATTTATGCTAAGCTAAGCTAAAAGTGTTCTCGTCAGACTCAGAGGTTGGGTGAATGGGTTAAAAAAATGGTGAGCTGTAAACTGAGGCTGTTTCCCAAAAGAGCGTGGAGTTTTTCTTGAACACCTCTTCACTCACAGCACAGAGGAAGCGTGTCATCACTCCCAAATACTTTCACCGCTAACTAAACACAGCATTACGTAAGAGCAGGTGTGTGTGTGTGTGTGTGCACGTCTGTAGCGCCCCTCCCCAGACAGCTCTGGAATATTACAGGACATGCAGCAGCTCGTCACGGGACACAGAGAAAAGAGACGCTTTTGGAAATGATATGAGTTTCCTGCCGTTTGTACAAGAGGTCTCAACATTTCATTATTTTGTCCTTTTCTTTCTTTCCTTTATTCTTTTTTTCATATCCCTTTTTAAATCATGCAGTCATTCATTTTCCTTCGGCTTAGTCTCTACTTCAGGGGAATGAACCACCAACTATTCCTACACACGTTTTACAACACAACATGACAGAGACACGGCTGCGAATTCATTCATTCATTCATTTTTTTTTAACTTAGTCCCTTTATTAATCAGGCATCACCAGAGCAGAATGAACCACCAACTTATCCAGCATATGTTTTAAGCAGTGGATGCCCTTCCAGCTGCAACCCAACACTGGGAAACACCCAAACACTCTTGCATTCACACTGATACACTACGGCCAATTTAGCTTATTCAATTCCCCTATAGCGCATGTGTTTTACACAGCGGACACCCTTCCAGCCAAAACCCAGTACTGGGAAACACCCATACACACACACACTCATACACTACGGTCAATTTAGTTAATCAATTCCCCTATAGTGCATGTGTTTGGACTGTGGGGGAAACCGGAGCACCCGGAGGAAACCCACACCAACACAGGGAGAACATGCAAACTCCACACAGAAACCCAGCCAGGACTCGAACTAGCAACCTTCTTACTCTGAAGCCACAGTGCTAACCACTGAGCCACCGTGTCACCCATTATTTTCTTTCTCTCTTCCCTTTTTTTCCTTCTTTTCTATCTATCTATTTCTTTCTTCCTCTGTCTTTTATTCTGCTTCTTCCTCTCTTCTCTTCCTTTCTCTCATATCCCTTTAAATAATGTAATATCTATTTGTCTGCTGACTCCTGTACACCCACACATTGCCACAGATATTGTATGTATAAGTGTTTTATATACACATCGTCATATCCCATATCAGCTGAAGAAAAGAAAACCAGTAGGAGAGAAAGAGTGTGTGTAGGCATGAGTGAGTGGATTAATAAAAGCTCTCTGATAGAGGGACACATCTGGAGGGCAGAGGACACACACCCACACACACACACACACACAGGAGAAAACACTCACTCTCATCTCATTACAACACACACCAGAACACTTACAGCTCTTATATAAAAGCTTCCCCCATAAAGCCCCCGGCGTGACACCATTCCAAAAATTTAGTGAGCCAATCTTTGTTTGGGGTTTTATTTTTTGGCCTTCTGTCTTTACTAGATACAGCGACGGGGAATTGGACCACATATCAGAAGTAAACACAACTTTAAAACAGATTGCATGAGCACACACACTGTCACCGACACAGGAAAATGCAGATTAATTCTCACACACTCCTGTAAAGTAAGGTGGTGAAAAACTGGAGGAGTAAAAGAGAAAAGCCGAGTCAGCAGATCCTGAAACTGCAGCTCAGTGGGAGAATCCTCAGAGAAGAGCAGAACTCAATAGAGCGGCCAATCACGCATCATCATTCTCATGACCAATCACAGGCCATCATTCCCCTCACTGATAAAGTGATCAATGACACGCCAGCAATCTTATGACCAATCAAGCGACCAATCACATATTGTCATTACACTCATTGATAGAGCGACCATTCAAAAGCCGTAATTCTCATAACCAATCAAACGACCAATCAAAAGCCATAATTCTCATATTCAATCAATCGACCAATCACACGCCACCATCAAGCAACCAATCGCATGCTGTCATTCTCAAAACCAATAAGTGACCTTTCACATGCTATCAATTAATTTACCCAATAGAGCAACCAATCACAGGCCATCATTCCCCTGACTGAGAGCAACCAATCACAGGCCACCATTCTCATAACCAATCAAGCAACCAATCACACACTTTCATAACCTCACCTAATAAAGCAACCAATCACAATCCACCATACTCATAAACGTTCATGAATGTGTGTGTGTTTGTGTGTGTGTGTGTGTGTGTGTGTGTGTGTGTGTGTGTGTGTGTGTGTGTGTGTGTGTGTGTGTGTGTGTGATGTAGTCAATATGACCATGACAAGTGTTTGTTTGCGTAACACAGGAGACCTTGGGGATTGTGGGAAAGTTCTTGCATGGCAAACATGTGACACACACACACACACACACACACACACACACACACACACACACACGTCACAGCAGCCTCTCCTTCCTGCAACTCCAGACATGTTCAAACACACACACAGTGAAAGCGTGAGCGACAACAGGAGAAAGTAAAATACAAGTGAAATTACTCACTTCCTTCAGTTAGTAACTTATTCCACACACAATGAGTCAGGAAACAACCACTCGTCTGAACACACACACACACACACACACACACACACACACACACATTTAATGTGATGCAAGAGTGTGTTTGTGCATGTGAGATACAGCAGTGCTGAAAGAGTGAACACATTCCACACGCACGCATATATACACACACATGCCTCCACACAGACTTACACACACACACACGCATATATACACACACATGCCTCCACACAGACTTACACACACATACACGCATATATATACACACACGCACCCTCACAGACATACACAGCTACACACACATATAGACACACATGCACACTCTCACATGCATACAGTATATACGCACACATGCACACATATACACTCTCACAAGCATATACACACACACACACACACTTAATGTGATGCAAGTGTGTTTGAGCACGAGAAAAGACAAACACACATAGACAAACACACCCGCACTCTCACATGCATACAATCACACACATACATTCACACATACACACACACAAATATATAAATATAAACACATGTACGCATACACACACGTTTACACTTACTTGTGCATATATACACACATGCACTTATATACAAACAGACACACATCCACCATGTCACACATATACACAGATAAACACACACACACACACACACACACACACACACACACACTTTGAAAGGCATAACTCATCACCAAGACAGACATTTTAAGACTCTAAGACACTATAAATGTCATCAGGTCAGTCAGAAACACACCTCAAGTCATATTTCACCCCAAAACCAGTAGAAAAGCCTTCATCAGCAGCACAGAGATGAGGATTTCAGGCATAAACTCTGACACCTCACGACACTTTAAACAAACACACATCCATAACTCAGCATCTGCTCATAGAACATTCATATATATCATCCATACGGTCACTTTAAGCTGAGTTAAAGTTGGCTTCTGATCAAATAACATTTCTGATGTCAGCAGCACGGTGGCTCAGTGGTTAGCACTGTGGCCTCACAGCAAGAAGCTCGCTGGTTCGAATCCCGGCTGGGTCAGTTGGTGTTTCTGTGTGGAGTTTGCATGTTCCGGTTTCCCCCACAGTCCAAACACATGCGCTATAGGGGAATTGATCAACTAAATTGGCCGTAGCGTATGAGTGTGTGTGTATGGGTGTTTCCCAGTACTGGGTTGCAGCTGGAAGGGTATCCGCTGTGCAAAACATATGCTGGAACAGTTGGCGGTTGATTCCGCTGTGGTGACCCCTGATTAATAAAGGGACTAAGCTAAAAAGAAAATGATTGAATGAATGAGTTGGCAGTTCATTCCACTGTGGTGACACCTGATGAATAAAGGACTAAGCCGAAAGCAATTTAATGAATATCTCTCACTGACTATATCATTATTAAACCTAAAGCGTCGCAGTGCATTACACAAAATAAAATGTGCACAATTTCACCAAGCAAATAAGCACAAATCAATCAAACAGTGAAATAAATAAATAAACAAACAAACAAAGATGGACAGTAATTAAACACTGAAGTAACGAGCCAATAAAATGTCAGCTTTATCTCCCCTTCTGTTTAGAAAAGCTCCGGAGCGTGTCCAAGAGGCTTTTATTTATTTATTAATCTACTCTCCGCTATGACAGGACAGATGGCCCAATGGAAAGAAGAAGAGATGAAAGAAGAAGGATATTAGATGAAATATATTACGATATCCTGTTTTTCTGCGATATGCACTGTAATGTATACCTGCTAATGAACAGTTTCTGTATTTTGAGTGTTTTGGCTGATTATTCTGCTTGTTTTATGTTAAAACTCTCTTCATTTTGACTCATTATTTCTGTATATGTTGTGCTTGACTAAAAAAGCTTCTTGATTTAAGTATTTGTAGATTTTTGCACTAGAAACGAGTCAAAAACTCTAAGAAAGGAAGGTATTTTTTGCAGCGTGGTGTCAAACATGAAACACACAGCGAGTGTAACGCTGGAGTCACACTGAGAGAATGATTAAACTGTGAATCCTCGTCTCAAACTGAGAGAAACAGACCATCTGAAATACCGCAGGCGTCTTCTACAATACACTGTAGATCATCATCTCTGCTGCAGATCAAAACAAATCTGCATCTTCAGTTAGACAAAACAACAGTGACGTATAAAAACAAGCAAAAATGAAATAATAATGAAAAACAAAACAAAACAAGCTGCTTTTCTCCTCCAGATCCTATGTACAGTCTAAGACACTGATGCTCTGATTTTCTCATGAAGGGCCGAAGACTAAACCTGATTGCAGGCTGTGGGCCGAAGTTAAATAACAAACCTTATTACATTAAAGTGGCCATGGGTCATTTCCTCATTTATTTAATAATATTTACAAATAAATAGAAAACATCGTTCATATTAACACACTTTTTAGTATTTTATAATGAACATATTAGAATAAAAACAAACAATTCCATTCAGAACACAATGGATTCGATGCTGAACACACTCGTCAGGCTGCACATACTTCTGCATTGATTTGCAGCTGGAAGAGCATCCGCTGTGTAAAACATATGCTGGAATAGATGGCGGTTCATTCCATTGTGGCAACCCCTGATGACTAAAGGGACTAAGCTGAAGGAAAATGAATGAATGAATGAATGAATGAATGAATGAATGAATGAATGAATGAATGAATTGTTTTATGTTCAATCCACTTAAAACACAAGCCACTGTGTGAACCCAGCATATCTTTACCAAATCTTTGAAGGAAAAATCCTCATTCATTCCTTTTGGAAACAAAGACAGGTGAGATGATGATGATGATGCAGGAATATTAACTGAACAGACTCATGAATTTTCTCTAAATGAAGCAGCCGTTTCACTCCGCCTGAAGCAATCTGAGCGTCTAAATGACTCTTGCTTTAGCGTTTGCAGCACTAAACAGACAAATAAACACTGAGGAAATGAAACAGCACTTCTCCGAGACTCACTCACGCCACATCTAGTGGACGTTGTGTTTTAGGTCAAGAGTTTCTGTCTTGTTTCTAGTCCAAACATCTCCAAACTCTTAAATCAGTCAGCATTTTCTAGACCAGCAGTAAATTTAGTCTTGTTTTCAGAAATAATGAGTCAAAATGAAGAGAGATTTTCATTAAAACAAGCAGAATAATCTGACAATGGGGAGATTTGATCTATAAAGTGTTTCCTATTGTACTTTATAGTCATTTTGCTATTAAATTGGTTTAAAATGTGTGTTCACTCTGAACATGTATAGACAATAGAGCAATACACTATACATTTATTGGTTATTATATCTGTTAAAGTCATCTTTTTTGCAGCTTAGGATAATATAGTAGTGATAATACTGCACACGATGATAAAACCTTCAGCAATTTATCACAATAAGACAGTTAGATACCCATTATCAGATTATTCTGCTTGTTTTATGTAAAAACTCTCTTAATTTTGACTCATTATTTCTGAAAACGAGACTATATTTTGAGCTTGTCTAGAAAATGCTGACTGATTTAAGGGTTTGGAGATATTCAGACACAAACTCTAAAGCATTTTTTGCAGCAAACCCTTAAATAAAACCTTTAAAAGCCACTTTAAAATCAAGCTTTAACTTTAAATCAGAAAGTTATGAATTGCTGTGAGACACCATGAATGATGAATATTTTTAACATTTTCTCTTACCGGCCATCATCTTCTGGGCTTCATAGGGCTCCATGTACCCATCATTCTCTGGGGTTTTTCTGCGATGGTCTGTGTGCCGCCCGCCTGATCCGCAGCATCAAACGGGTCTGCATAATCCTCCAGGATGATCAGCTAATTCACATAAAACAAGAGGGAAAATTAGCTAAGTTATGGCTGTGTATCTATTATAATCTTAAAGGGATAGTTCACGCAAAAATTCAGATTTACCCACTCCAAACTATTGAGAGCCCTATATTTTGAAGAAACCTGTAACCATTCACTTCCATAGTAGAAAAGCAAATACTAAATAAAAACATTCTTCAAAATATCTTCTGTAGTGTTCAACAGAGGACAGAAACTCATAAAGGTGTTGGAACGAGTAAAGGGTGAGTAAATGATGACAGAATTTTAATTTATGGGTGAACTGTGCCTTAAAAGGGCACCTATTATGCAGAAAACACTTTTATACGGGGTTTAAACCCAGTTGTGTGTCAGCGGTGTGTGAATAAATCCAGCCTCTAATGGTAAATTAGTTAAGTCTATTAATTAAATAATTGTGTTTATTATAATCAGACTTGATGCAGAAACACTTTGATTGACATTCTCCCTTTGTACGTGTCATTAGAGGGGGGAAGCCCCGCCCACTAGTGACAATCTCTCCCTCATTAGCGCAAACAGCCCTGAGTGAGAAGCAGTCGCCTGCCATTAGTTTTGAATCTGTTGCTATGGTGACACATAGGTGTTTGAGGCTCCGCCCTCTTCTGAAAAAGGGCACAATCTCATTTGCATTTAAAGCGACAGTCATCAAAACCACGATTAGGATCAAAAACTGAAAGGGTCAGTTTCAGAGAGCTGGAGAACATTATCTGTGTGCTATTCTCAACTCAAACACACACACACACACACACACACTCTAGAGACAGCACAGACTCATTTTAAAAGGGGGCAAAATAGATCCCCTTTAAGACAAATTAATTAAATCACAGGTTTACTAATTATTTAAAGCTCAAGTGAATTTTCTACTCACCAAGTCTGTATTCATTTCACGAAAAATCTGAGTTGGTAAAGTTACTTTTAAAAGTAATATATCACAATCCGGAGTCACTTTATTTTAAAAAAGGTAACTAAATGTGATACTAAAGGCAACTTACAAAGCAAAGGCGGTACAGACAAGAAAACCTGAAGATTGTGTATTTACCCAAAGTGTTTAATGCGTTATCTCAACACTCCTTGGTAACATTATAAATATATTTACTATTCCTTTTCAACAACTTATTATTATTATTATTATTATTATTATTATTATTATTATTATTATTATTATTATTATTATTATTATTTGCTTAGAAACACTTTAGGTTAAGTAACAATTCTCACTATTAACTAGTGGCCTACGGCGTCACGGTGGTGCAGTGGGTAGCACGATCACCTCACAGCATGTAGGTCGCTGGTTCGAACCTCAACTGGGTCAGTTGGTGTTTCTGTGTGGAGTTTGCATGTTCTCCCCGTGTTGGTGTGGGTTTCCTCCGGGTGCTCCAGTTTCCCCCACAGTCCAAACACATGCGCTATAGGGGAATTGATCAACTAAACTGGCTGTAGTGTATGGGTGTTTCCCAGTACTGGGTTGCATCTGGAAGGGCACACGCTGCGTAAAACATGTGCTGGATGAGTTAGTGGTTCATTCCGCTGTGGCGACCCCTGATTAATAAAGGGACTAACTCAAAAAGAAAATGAATAAATGAACTAGTAGCCTGTTACCTGCCTATCATTAAGATATCGGCTGTTTATTAACATTTATAAAGCATATAATCTTGATTATCTTATTCCACATCTACATCCTACTTAAACACAACTACTACCTTAATAACTAATAAGCAGCAAATTCATAGTCATAGTTAATGGTTTAATAACAGGGAGAATTGTACCTTAAAATAAAGTGTGACCATTTGTTTCTCTGTTTTTTAAATCTGACTTAACCCAAGCTGAGTGTATTAAAGTTGCACAAAAAATTAAGCAGGTCTGGGTTACTATGCAGAAGAGAATCAAAGCACAGAGTCTTATTCTCAAACTTTCATCAATTTATTTCTCTCCCACTGTTCCTCTCTCCACAGGTACAAGACTCAAGAGATGCAAAAACCTGACGTCTGTGGAGAAGCGCACAGAAGGAATCATACTCAAATATACTGTAATTATACAATACACACACAAATACTCTCAAAAAACTACACTAGATCTGTATCACGGCCAAGAATCACTCAGCTACACCACAGGTCACTTGACTTTTACACTAACAAAGCACAGTCTTACTGTCTGTGATGCTACTGTCTGTAGGTATATGAACTAAACAAAACATTATGAGAAGGAACACTTTAAAGATGTGTATAAAAGATTTTAAAACCATTCATGAACAAAAATAATATAAAAAGTTTAAACAAAAAGGGATATATAAAAGTCATTCATTCATTCATTCATTCACTTTCTTCCACCTTTCCGGGGCCGGGTCACAGGGGCAGCAGCCTCAGGAGAGAACTCCAGACTTCCCTCTCCCCAGACACTTCCTCCAGCTTCTCCGGGGGGATCCCAAGGTGTTCCCAGGCCAGCCGAAAGACATGGTCCCTCCAGCATGTCCTGAGTTTTCCCCTTGGCCTGCTCCTGGTGGGACGTGATTGGAACACCTCCCAAGGTAGGCGTCCAGGAGGCATCAGAAACAGATCCCCGAGCCACCTCAGCTGACTTCTCTGGATGTGGAGGAGCAGTGGCTCTACTCCGAGCTCCTCCTGGTTGACAGAGCTCCTCACCCTATCTATAAGAGTGCGCCCTGCCACCCTGTGAAGGAAACTCTTTTCGGCTGCTTGTATCTGAGATCTTGTCCTTGTATCTGAGATCTTGTCATGAGCACAGGTGAGAGTAGGAACGTAGATTGACCGGTAAATCGAGAGCTTTGCCTTTCGGCTCAGCTCCGTTACCACAACACACCAGTACATTGACCGTATTACTGCTTCCCAGATCTGTCTGTCGATCCCACACTCCATCCTTCCCTCACTCATGAACAAAACCACAAGAGACGTGAACTCCTCCACCTGGGGTAAAGACTTTCCTCCAACCTGGAGATGGAGACCTTTTTCCGGTGGAGCACTAGGGCCTCGGACATGGAGGTGCTGATTCTCATCCCAGCCTCATCACACTCGCCACCTTCATGTTTTAGATTCCTTATTAACTATTATAAATACAGTATATATTGCTTTAAAATTACAACAGAAAACAGACTGAATGAATTAACCCACTCATTGAAATTCCCTGGAGTATTGGAAACAACCTGCAGTGTTATTGTGGATTATTGCAAGAGTTTAAAAACATTATAACTTTTATATTGCATATGAAGGTGAATAAAGGTACTGTAAAAAGTTCATCGCCAGATAAAGGCTTAATGAGACTCTGAGAATCATTACAGGTTCTAGTCATGATTTTATTCATGCTTATTTAATGATATTGTAGCACTGGGTTTGCTTTGCTTAACTTAACCAAATTTGTTCTAAAGGGCAAAACCGTTCTCATTAGTATTGGGGATTTTTCTCTAGCAATATTAAACTGTGGTGTCCCACAGGGCTCTGTTCAGGCTCCGCTTTTATTTTCACTGCTTGTGTGTCCAGAAACTTTTCTCTGTTGATAAATCTCTATGCTAATGCTTCACAGCAGTCAAACACTTTAAAATAATAATCATTCTCTTTCCACAATCCATTACTGTTGGCCTGGCACAGACTAATTGGGATGATTTTGTAGGGGAGTGCATTTGCATAAAATATAATAAACTGATTACAAGCATAGATAAACAAAACAGAGCAGAGATACAGATGAAATAAACATCGCTTTTAGATTTTAATTTAAGGCCAGTGAAGATATATACGGTTCCTTGCCCAATAAAGAGTAAATTAATCTCTGAGATTCAATTAAAGTTCTAGTCATGACTTTTATTCATGTTTATTTCATGATATTGTAGAAATTAGCACAGCACAGAGTTTACGTTGTTGAAGACAACCAAATCTGATCTTATGAGTGAAACCATTTCCATTATATTGAGAAATGTTCTATCTATATAACAATATTACATCATGGTGTCCCACAGGGCTCTGTTCTAGGTCCGCTTTATTTTCACTGCATATATTTTCTGCAAACTTTTCTTTATTTAATCTCTATTCTAATGATTCACAGTCGTCAAACACCTTAATATAGCAATCCTTCACCTTCCACAATGCATTATTGTAGACCTGGTATTGGGGTATCAATCATTCCCCTGATGTAGGCCTAGTATAGTCTAATTAAGATGATTTTGTTGGAGAGTGGATTTGCTTAAAATATAATAAACTGATTACAAGCATAGATAAATACAGCAGAGGAAAGATACAGATGAAATAAACCACTTTTATATTGCAAATCAAGGTCAGTGAAGATATATGTTTTTTTACACAATAAAGGTTTAATTAATCTCTGAGAGTCATTTAAGGTTGTAGTCATGACTTTTATTCATGAATATATTGTTACTGTAAAAAGTAGCACAGCACAGGGTTTACTTTGCTGAAGATAACCAAATCTGATCTAAAGAGTGAAACCATTTGCATTAGTATTGGGGTTTTTCCTTCTCTATAGTAATATTACACTGTGGTGTCCCACATGGCTCTGTTCTGGCTCCTCTTTTATTTTCACTGCGTATAATTTCTGCAAACTTCTCTTTATCAAATCTCAATTCTAATAATTCACAGTTGTCAAACACTTTACAATAATACTTATTCACCTTCCACAATGCGGCCTGGTAGTGTAGTATCAATAATCCACCTTCAACACTCCCCTGATGTAGGCCTAGTGTAGACTAATTAAGATGATTTAGTTGGAGAGTGGATTTGCATGAAATATAATAAACTGATTACAAGCATTGATAAATACAGCAGAGGAAAGATACAGATGAAATAAACCACTTTTTATATTATTAATCAATGTCAGTGAAGATATATATGGTTTATTGCCCAATAAAGGCTAAACTAATCTCTGAGATTCATTTAAAGTTCTAGTCATGACTTTTATTCATGGTTTATTCAAGATTTTGCAGAAATTAGCACAGAACAGAGTTTACTTTGCTGAAGACAACCAAATTTAATCTTAAGTCAAAGTCTTTTCCATTAGTATTGGGGGTTTTTCCTTCTCTATAGTAATATTACACTGTGGTGTCCCACAGGGCTCTGTTCTGGCTCCTCTTTTAATTTCTCGCTGTTTAAGTTTTCCACAAACTTTTCTCTTCCCCTTCTATTCTAATGATTCACAGTTGTCAAACACTTTACAATAATCCTTATTCACCTTCCACAATGCATTAATGTAGGCCTGGTATTGTGGTATAATGCGTGTGGCAGTATGTTTGAGGCGGTCAGCGAGGGACTGTGGGTGGTTTTGTGGGTGTGCCGTCTGAGACTAAGACGACTCAAAAGTCAGACAAAGACGTTCAACAGAAGAAGACTATGAACCGTTCCTCTCCGTTCACACAACACTGCACAAACACAAGCTTTGGCACGCAGACACGTTTAATTGCAGGCCTCTTCTTTCTCTAAAGGGTACGATGGTAATTAGATGCACATGACCAACGCTCAGAGATTGACTCGTTACTGCTAGACTGTCTGTCATATTGGAATTTAGTCTCCTGACACCACAAAGCTGTAATCAACAACTCCGGGCTTCAAAATACACCATCAAGGGAGGATGTGACAAAACAATTCACTTCTGTATGAGGAAGTGTTGTGCTGGAATACCAGTCATCCAACGGAGCGTAAAATACAAGCTACACAAAGATTTATGCACGTGTGACAGCAAGCATGCAATCACACACTGCGTTCTGCAGCTGTAATGCAACTGTTGTACAGGAAACTGGGGTATTGTTTCACAACACTGTTCATTATCCACCAAATATTGAATAAATAGACATTGCAATATTTAGTTTTTCTGCAATACATGTGAATCTGATTTGACCAAAAGATTTGAATAGATCTGGTAAAAGATAAAGATTGATTTTGATAATTTTGTAGGACATGTGCATAAAATTATAGAGTAAACAAATGACTATAGATAAATACAACAGCACAAAGACAGAGATGAAATAAACTTGCTTTATTAAAAGTGCTTTATGGAGCAATTATTGAAATACCCATTGGAAAAACCCTGAAGTATTACTCTGGGTTATTTCAATAATTTACTTTTATTACTTTAAATATGTACACTGTATGTATACATTGCAATCAGTGTCAATTAAGTTACAATATATGATCCTTCGCTCAATAAAAGGTAAAAAAAAATACTCAAAATTCGCTTAAGAGTTGTGTCAGGAACACTATTTAAGCAAAGAAATAGGTCTTTTTTATCTTGAAAGCTAAAGGGGTAATGATTACATGTTGTTGGAGTTTCTGCAGTTTAAAGCACATCCTGCTGGTGATTTTGCCCCAGAAACATGGAAAGCGTTCAGTGCCATCTGCTGCGCCGGTCCCTGACGGAGGTTTGGACTTTGATTTTGGACGAGTCTCTGTATTCCTCTGGGGCAGAAGGTCCACCATATGAGATGGTTTGGAGCAAATCAAGCACAGCAGAAGCTGAATCCAACACAGGCTCATCTGTGATGCAGGCTTCAGTCTACATTTTTATGAAACCTCCCTTAAAAACTTACTTTACCATTCATTGTAGGTAAATTGGACAGTAGGGGGCAGTGTGACCATGACAACTTTTGCTCCTTTTCATGCTAATGATATTTACAAGGACATATTATTTAGGAAGGTATTGTTTTATGCACTTTTTTGTACAACAACAAATAAATATTAAAAATACATCGCGTCTACTATTTATCTTACATTATACATTATATTATTTCAAACCACTAAAATAAATACAATTTTAATAATCAATAAAAGTCACTTTGTTATCTGTTGAATTTTCAACATTAGAAGTGGACAGAGCAGAGATCAACATCTCATAATGTAATCAATAACAGAAAATTAAGCGAAAACACCACAAAATAAGCAAACTGTATTCAAAAGATATTGTTTAATAGTCTAAAGAATTAAAAATGATTTCACCTCACAACTTTTCAGAGCTATTTTAAATGCACTAACTTCACAAATACCTTTTAATTTACATCCCAAACTTCAGATACATCCCGAAAACTACAGTCTCAGCCGCATCATGCAAAACAGCAGTCATCAACCAGTTGGTAAAATAAACAACCGGCATTCATCACACATACTTCACATTCTTTGTAGAAGGTCACTGTGTGTGTTTTGCAAGTGCTTCTCTGTAATTGTTCTCCATGGCTTGCGGTCAGAGAAAGACAGGAGCGAGACCATAATTGGAGATCTACAAATAGACCTCAAATGAGCCACATAAACCGCAATCTTCTGTTTGTTTATCTATCGATATGTTCAATCAAATATAATCTACACTGCGTGTTCGCTTCTTATTGGGAGGACTGAACATTTTCTGACAGCAGTGAGAATTTGTCTTGATATCTGGCTGTAATAAACTGCGGCGTCCCACAGGGCTCTGTTCTGGGTCTCGTTTTATTTTCATTAGATGTGTGTCCTTTGGGCTCAGTTTCCTCACAAAACACAAATTCTCTTTTTATATTAGCTAATATTGACGGAGAGCTGTCCAACCACTCCAGCCAGGTGAACATGCAACCGTCACAACCATAGTTAAGATCACCTTCAAATCTTGATTAGTTAAAAACCTGTTTAATGACGTCAAGAGATAAGAGCTGACCTCCTGACACAGTGAGAGATCTGCCACTGATCATCTTCATTCTGTGATGAATGTATGTGGGCAAAGTTATTAATTATATCATTAATATGGTATTTAAATTAGTTTCTAATTATATATATAGTCTGAAAAGTTCATTTAAATACACAATAAAGTATATAAATATTGATTAATATGACTTAAAATCTCCAAAAATCTCTCATTAAACAGATTTATTACTATATTAAAAAATGTAAACAGAAATATTTAATTTTATGATGCATTTGTTTACCTTTTCTTTTCTTTTTTTGCAAAGCAATGACACCATATTTCATGCATATACTATATATTTCCATTGACTAATTTCTTACTCATTTCACTGTTTGAAAGCATGTGCAAATAAAAAAATTTATAAAAATAAACTTCTATAATTTATGTCTAATAAATAAATAAATGTAATACATATATAATGTAATATACTACAATAGATAATACATGCATATGTCTATAATTTACACATAATAAATAAATAGCATACATAATATAACATAACAATATAATATGTGTATATAATATATATATATCTATATTTGTACATTATAAATAAATAGGGGCAGCACAGTGGCTCAGTGGTTAGCACAAGAAGGTCGCTGGTTCGTGTCCCAGTTGGTGTTTCTGTGTGTAGTTTGCATGTTCTCCCTGTGTTGGTGTGGGTTTCCTCCGGGTGTTTACCCCACAGTCCGAACACATGCGCTATAGGGGACTTAAATTGAACTAAATTGGCCGTAGTGCATAAGTGTGTGTGTGTGTGTGTGTGAATGAGTGTGTATGGGTGTTTCCCAGTACTGGGTTGCAGCTGGAAGGGCATCCGCTGTGTAAAACATATGCTGGAATAGTTGGCAGTTCATTCCGCTTTGACGACCCCTGATTAATAAAGGGACTAAGACAAAGGAAAATTAATGAACAAATGAATAAATAAAATACATATATAATATACTATAATAGATTATATAAAATAATATAAGTCTATAATATAGGTCTATACTTTACACTAAATAAATCAATATATATACTCTCTCTCTCTCCCTATCTGTCCTGCATGACACTCGTCCAGAACGCAGCTGTCACTCTTCTGACAGAAATCAGAAATGAATGAGGATAATATTACAGCAGTCTTGGCTCTTCTCCAGCACAGAACTGAGTTTAATCTGCTGCTGTATCTGCATTTAATCCTCAATTTCTCAACTCAATACATTTCTAATGTTCTCCAGAGCCTGATGATCAGTATATCAAGTCATTGCACAAGTGCTGGTTTACAAAACATACACAGCGAAAATGTTTGGAGCCCTTATGGAAATAAAAAACAAATCTGATCTGAATATCTCCTCAAATCTGCTCCAACTAGGTCTAAAAAACTAATTTCTTCTGGAGAAAGTCTTATTTGCTTTATTTCAGCTAGAATAAAAGCAGTTTTTAATAGTTTTAAAGCCATTTTAAGGTCAATATTATTAGCCCCCTTCAGCAATATTAGTGTTGGATTGTCTCCAGAATAAACCACTGTTATACAATGACTTGCCTAATTACCCTAACTTTACCCTAATTACCCTAGTTAAGCCTTTACATGTGACTTTAAGCTGAATACTAGTGTCTAGAAGAATATCTAGTCTAATATTATTTACTGTCATCATGACAAAGAGAAAATAAATCAGTTATTGAAACTATTATGATTATAAATGTGTTTGAAAAAGAATGATCATTTTAGACACAGGGGGATAATCATTTCAGCATTGAACTTTACATCCCAAATCAAACATTATTTATCCTGACAGACGTGGAGTTAAAAATAAAGGAGCGTTTTTAACATCTGCACTCTTGCTGGAGCAGAAAAACACGACGACATCACTGAGGATCTAAAATTAGTGCTTTAAAAGTCAGTTTTCTGGAAAGCCTGCATTTTTCTGAGTGTGCTGTAATTACAGGCTGTTCTGCGGGACGGAGAGACCAGAAACACAAACACACACACACACACACACACACACACACACACACACACACACACACACACACACACACACACACACACACACACACACACACACACTCTACAAAATGACCATCATTTCAATGGTTAAACACTTTCAAATATACTACAGTATAAACTGGTTAACTGTACGTTTGCTTGCCTTACACTGCAAAATAAGCTGTTCTTATTTAGAGTTTGTGTCTTGCTTCTAGTCCAAATATCTACAAACTCTTAAACCAGTCAGCATTTTCTTAGACGTGCACGACATATAGTCTTGTGTTCAGAAATAATGGCTCAAAATGAAGTTTTACATTAAAACCAGCAAAATAATCTGCCAATGGGGAAGTGGAATATTCTAGTTTTTCCTTCTGACACAAGATTATTTTGCTTCATATACTACTACACTGTAAACCCCCAAAAAGTTAAGATAACTCAAACCATTTGAGTTCAAAATCTAATCCTAATGAGTACTGTGAACTTAATCCATTTGAGTAAACGAAGCAATTTGAGCACAGTAAAACCAATAAGAGAACTCAAGCCAACTGAGTACTGTACAACCCAATAAGTTAAAGCAACTCAAACCATTTGAGGAAACTGATTACAACAAACCATTTGAGTTCAAAAACTAAATCTATATGAGTACTGTGAACTTACTCCATTTAAGCTGAAGTAATGAGGTATTTATTAAAGTCATTACCCTAAACGCTGAGTTTACAATCACAAAATACACACTACTCTTACTACACACACACACTGCATACTAAACACACACTACAAGCACTAGACATGCTGTACACATCAGGTCATCCAGTGAAATTGTATTCATATCACAACATATACAGCAGGAAAACGAAATATTGCAAGGTCAGTCCTTTCCAGTATCATGCAGCCTCCTAAAGCAACACTTAGACAATTGTCCTAGGGCATGAGTGTCGACATAAGAGGACAGCACATTTTAGCTCTGAAGTGGCTATTTAAAATACTTTGAACCTTGTCGGCAGAACCAATACTTTGACTATTTACTTACAGACATACGGTGTCGTTCTGCAACTGTTTTGCAGCAGATGAAATGTCCCAAACCCTATTTTTAACTGTCCAAAATGGGAAAAAAAATTGTTTTTACTCTCTGACAGTCAAAGCAAGTTAAAAAAAAGCATCTATGTTAAATATGCATTAAAAAACCTTCAGGAAAAAGTGTTTTATGTAAATTCAGACCACGAGTCCACATATATGGACATCATTTTCCTCTAAAAGTACATCATATCAAAAGATGATACTTAGGTTTTTATTCTAATTAGGTTCTAATGAGCCCAAATAGCAAAGAGAAATAAAAAATGCATGTAAAAAAGCACCTTGGGCCTTAAGAGGCTGTAAACAAACAAATAAACGAATAAACAGATAATAGACATCACCCTTTTGAAGAGTGCATGATATAGTACACCTGCAGACTGAGCGTGCATTTATCAGCTGTAATGCTCAACTCCTGAACTCTTTCTGATGGTAATAACATGCATCTTTAGTAAAGCTGCTGCAGATCATTAATTATTAAAGAACACATGTGCAATACTAATAACCTTCAATTGAATGCATCCGTCCAGCAGACAGAGATTCAGAGAGCACAGAGCTCCTGTCAGCTGTTGATTACAGCAGAAACCAGAGCAGAGCTGAATGTGCTGCTCATTACAGCAGATACTAATCAGACTAATCAAACACTAATCAATCCTGAAAGCCATTACCAGCAGTCTGATCATCTGCAGATTGAGGCCAGAACACTTATTTGAGGATCAATCTAGGGCTGCGTCTGAAAGCACCTACTACCTACTACTCAGAAGGTACTGCATTTGAATTTAAACGTACTACTCGGCCATTAGAAAAGTGTGTGCTATACAGTATGAATGTGAGCAGTATGAATGGAACTTGGACGTACTTGAACTTGTTTCGCTCCCATTCATGAATTCTCTCACGGGGCATTATGGGATAGTGCAGTGTGCATGCGATGCGCACTTCAGAATCTCGCCGGAAGTAGTCGGTCATCCGGGTACTTCTCGCATACTGATTTTCCAATTCTTTGAATTCAGACATACTACTCTCCTCGCAGACTGGTTTTGGCGTACTGTATAGTATGTGAAGTATGCGGTTTGGGACGCAGCCTAGCTGTATTTCTCATCCTGCAGTCACACTAGAGTTTGTGCTTGTCGTACGGCGCTGCAAATAGGCACAGGATTAAAGATGATCAGGCAATAAAAAACAAGTGATTCATTCACTCATTCATTTTCTTTTCGGCTTAGTCTCTTTATTAATCAGGGGTCGCCACAGCGGAATGAACTGTCAACTTATCCAGCATATGTTTTACACAGCGGATGCCCTTCCAGCTGCAACCCATCACTGGGAAACACCCATACACACTCATTCTCACACACACACACTCATACACTACGGCCAATTTAGTTGATCAGTTCCTCTATAGCGCATGTGTTTGGACTGTGGGGGAAACCGGAGCACCCGGAGGAAACCCACACCAACACGCATGCAACATGCAAACTCCACACAGAAACACCAACTGACCCAGCCGGGACTCGAACCAGCAACCTTCTTGCTGTGAGGCGATTGTGCTACCCACTGCGCCAAATGCAAAAATTTCTGTCCAGATTTTTGGTTTGACCTGTGATTGGTCTCACGCTGTCATGTGACGTGATTTTGCAGGTCAGAGTTCACCAAACTTGCAACGCAACAAACATGGAAACTTGCAAGAGCTTGCGTTTTTTTGTCTGCTGCATTCGCATGAGTATGAGTGGAAGTCTAAGGGGTGAAAAGTGCAGTGATGCAACGACTTTACAATGCTGATCGTTTTCCATTTATTTATTCCTCTTATAGGCATGACATTTCAACAGCTGCCAAATCACTGCAGCTTACATCAACAATGAATAAAATAGTGATTTAAGATGCATCAAACATGCAGAAACTATTATTGATTAAATTCACGCATGGACGGACGGATGGCCTAGGAAAATGCATGCATGCATGAATGAATGAATGATTATTGGGAAAATTTAGGAAATTGAAAGAACAACTTGTTCCTGTCAGATGGAGAACTCTGAAGCAAGATGGAATCCAGTCCTAAGAATAATACATAAGTAACTTTACACACATCACAGATATTGTAGACTATGTAAACATCATTTTAAAAACCTGGAAATAACTTTCTTTTTCTTTTTTTAGTGTGCATCTGTATCTCTGCTGACTATCTCTAATCTGTAACCTCTACATTATGATCTAATAAGGTGAGCTCAAATAAATAAACTCATATCCTCTTCAGCTGACACACAGGGTTGCCAAATCCACAGTTTTCCAGCAGATTGGGTTACTTTTAAGCTCTTGCCACTGGTTTGAATAATTCCACAGGTTAAAGGTGTGATCAATTATCAATTATACTTTTCTGATTGTGTTGAAATATTTCACTGCAGCAAATATATATTCGACCAATGAAAAACTGCTGGAATAATGAAACAGATTCAGCAGACTCCACTGAGCTTATAAAGGAGAAACACCACAAGTACAAGTCAACCTAAACCTGATACATACACACACACACATAAATGCATCTCCATAAACTCACACAGTCAAACACACACTCCTGACCAGCGCTCCATCAGTCCAGTTTATATTCCAGATTAAACACTGCCGACATGCTTGAGAAAACCCAATTCTCTCTCTGTCACACTCACACACACACACTCACACACACACACACACACACACACACACACACACACACACACACACACACACACACACACACACACACACACACACAGAGTGCTGCTGCTCAAATAGAGGATGGCACATTTGTAATGCAGCACATATTTCAGCACACAGATATATCGAGTGTAAGACACACTCACGTCAGCAACATCTGCAGAAGAGGAACATCTGTAGGAACTCAAAGTTGCATAACACTAACCAAAATGAAGAGGAAACAAAGACATGAAGCCCATTATTATTAGCACTATAATGCATAGTGTGTGTGTGTGTTATTGTAGTGGACGCAGGAACACAAGCGTGACGGACTGAGGTCAGTGCTGGAGCTCCTGATTACAGACGGAAACACACTGACCTCAGACGACCCTCAGGAGAACCAGAGGACACGTAGACACACACACACACACACACACACACACACACACACACACACGCACACACACACACACACACACACACACACAACACAACCCTGCTGGAGGACCAGAGCCTGAGAAAATGACCACGACA
This sequence comes from Danio aesculapii, assembly GCF_903798145.1. NCBI lineage: Eukaryota > Metazoa > Chordata > Actinopteri > Cypriniformes > Danionidae > Danio > Danio aesculapii. The sequence goes on from NC_079452.1 coordinate 23,062,052, forward strand.
CACACACACACACACACATACACACGTGTGCACAAAAACACTCTCTCACACACAAAAACATGCACACACACACACACTCAGTCATACAAACACAACAGCACACAACCCTGGAGGAGAACCACAGCGTAGAGGACATCAGCATCACACACTGACCCAGTGGAGACACAGACACACACACATACACACACACACACACACACACACACACACACGTATAAAGCCTTTACGCTATAGCTTCAAATTCTTTAAATCAGGGTTGATGATGTATGTATGTGTGTCTGTGTGTGTGTGTGTGTGTGTGTGTGTGTGTGTGTGTGTGTGTGTGTGTGAGCCGCTCCCCGTCTATTTCAAGGCTCAAGATCAGACTTGCCCAGTGTAAGGGATTGTCAGGAGCTGTAAACACTTCCTGTCAGGAAAACAGCACTTCCTCAATCCTGAAGCCCAAGCCCAGACTCAGCTGTCAGAGTCACCAGCAGCAGAGCTCTACACACACACACACACACACACACACACACACACACACACACACACACACACACACACACACACACACATATATAGTGTGTGTGAAATATTTATTTTAGCACCATCTGCAAAAGTGTCACGGTGGCGCAGTGGGTGGCACAATCACCTCACAGTAAGAAGGTAACTGGTTCGAGTCCCAGGTGGGTCAGCTGGCGCTTGGAGTTTGCATGTTCTCCCCGTGTTGGCGTGGGTTTCGTCCGGGTGCTCCGGTTTCCCCCACAGTCCAAACACATGCGCTATAGGGGAACTGATCAACTAAACTGGCTGTAGTGTATGAGTGTGTGTGAATGAGTGTGTATGGGTGTTTCCCAGTACTGTGTTGCAGCTGGAAGGGAATCCGCTGTGTAATACATACAGTATGCTGGAATAGTTGGCGGTTCATTCCGCTGTGGCGACCCCTGATTAATAAAGGGACTAAGCTGAAAGGTAAATGAATGAATGAATGCTGGATGCTGAAACAGACTCTCGGTGCATGTTGAATCACTGATGGCTGATCTGACATCAGTTTTTACAGCATCTTAACCCTGATTAATACTTCATCTGATCATCTGAATCAATCCTCCAGTAAAGCAGATACTGACTCCTCAAGCTGAACACAGCTCAACACTTACACTTTAATCCAGTCTGCAGTGTTCAGAGCAGCAGCAGACGCCTCTACAAGGTCACTGTACACACACACACACACACACACACACTTCTGTTTGCCTTCATTATCTACTGTTTATCCTTCACTAATTCACTTTCAGGAGTCCTTCAGCAGTCTCACCTCTCTCTCTCTCTGTGTGTGTGTGTGTGTGTGTGTGCGTGTGTAATTAGCACTGCTCTGAAATGATAATTGATGATCATATAAAAAAGCGCTCTCAACTGAGAGAGTCTGATAGCTAACAATAAAAACACAAAAAAGAAAAGAAGGGGTTGCCACAGTGGAATGAACTGCCAACTATTTCATTATGTTTTATGCAGCGGATGCCCTTCCAGCTGCAACCCAGTACTGGGAAACACCCATACACACACTCATACACTACGGCCAGTTTAGTTGATCAGTTCCCCTATAGCGCATGTGTTTGGACTGTGGGGGAAACCGGAGCACCCGGAGGAAACCCACACCAATACGGGGAGAACATGCAAACTCCACACAGAAACACCAACTGACCCAGCTGGGACTTGAACCAGTGACCCACCTATAGCACTGAATAGTTAGCGGTTCATTCTGCTGTGGTGACCCCTGTTGAATAAAGGGACTACGCTGAAGGAAAATGAGTGATTGAATGTTTAGTTGTTATTGAGTCTTGTCCTGTGAGATATCTACTCTAATAGTCTACTATAGTCGTTTATGTAAAGTAGACAATCTTCACCCTCAAATTCAACTCAATTCCACTGTATTTGTACCGCGCGTCACAATAATGACTGTTTTAATACAGCTTTACAAAAGGTGCTCCAAACCCATCAACATTAATTAATGTGTGTGTGTGTGTGTGTGTGTGTGTGTGTGCAGTGATTCGCTGTTCGTGGTGTTTCTCTCCAGAGAATAAAGAATCTCCAGCATTAATGAGCAGCGCTGCTGTTTCACAATCCTGATACACACAGATATCGGCATTCTGAGCATTAGAGGAGCGTCGGCACAATTATCACACACTCGTAGAGTCATTAAGACATTAGCTGGCCTTTTCAGAGCTCTGTGTGTGTGTGTGCGCGTGCGTGCGTTTGTGTGTGGTCAATACACAAGCGGAATGATGAACAGTCACACACACACTCCTGTACAGTACAGCACAGCACATCACATCACACACACACACACACACACACACGTGCTACACTCTGATAAAATATTGAGTTGTTTGAACCCAACATTGGGTCAAATACGGAAAAAAAAAAATCAACAGTCGAGTTAAAAATATGGTATTTAAATTTCAAACACTCTCACAGCTGATGGAGTATACACTAACCTGCGCATTATTCAGACACTAGATGGAGACAGACTAAAACAGCTGATGGAGTATACACTAACCTGAGCATTATTCAGACACTAGATGGAGACAGACTAAAACAGCTGATGGAGTATACACTAACCTGAGCATTATTCAGACACTAGATGGAGACAGACTAAAACAGCTGATGGAGTATACACTAACCTGCGCATTATTCAGACACTAGATGGAGACAAACAGACTAAAACAGCTGATGGAGTATACACTAACCTGAGCATTATTCAGACACTAGATGGAGACAAACAGACTAAAACAGCTGATGGAGTATACACTAACCTGCGCATTATTCAGACACTAGATGGAGACAAACAGACTAAAACAGCTGATGGAGTATACACTAACCTGCACATTATTCAGACACTAGATGGAGACAGACTAAAACAGCTGATGGAGTATACACTAACCTGAGCATTATTCAGACACTAGATGGAGACAGACTAAAACAGCTGATGGAGTATACACTAACCTGTGCATTATTCAGACACTAGATGGAGACAGACTAAAACAGCTGATGGAGTATACACTAACCTGTAAATTATTCAGACACTAGATGGAGACAGACTAAAACAGCTGATGGAGTATACACTAACCTGTGCATTATTCAGACACTAGATGGAGACAGACTAAAACAGCTGATGGAGTATACACTAACCTGCGCATTATTTAGACACTAGATGGCGTCAATCAGTGAAAAACAGTAGCAGAAACAGACCAGCATTTAAATATAGTCTGTGTTATTCAGCAGTTGTTATCTGGTAATAACATACCCTGTGGTGACTGACCAACCAGAATCAAGTATTCCAGACAGCCGTATAATGAAACGTTTTAAATAATTTTCCTCATCCCGTCTATTATTGCAGGTTCTTTATTTCCAGGCTGTCTGTGACACATCTACCCTGCACCCTTATTCACTATCCCCTACATTAGTCCACTAATACAGTCCAGTTAAAAGAGTGAAAGCAAGTGAAGTAGAGCACAGAGTGCACTGAGGAAATACCATTTTGTTAATAAAATAAAAATAATAATACAAAAAACAATAATATTACATTAAATTAATTAAATTGACAGTGTTTGGGATTACTTTGTGTTTCATTTTTATATTGATTTCTGTCATGTATACCAATGATCATTTAACAATTAATTTAGAAACTCACACTGATATCATTCAAATACTATAATAATACTAAATGAATCAGTTTCTTTGAATGAATCACTTGAATAATTGACTCTTTAAGTGACTCATCAGAACCATCAGAGAAATATCTATTATATATTTGTCAAATATATTATTATAACATCAAATATATCTTTAATTAAATAGTTTGGTGACACTTTAAATAATCATGCTTGCAATATTGACCAAAATAATCATAATTTAGAGTTTGTTTTCCCCATAATTCACCAGCCCTAGTGAGTGTATGACATCACAGTGTGTGCCTAACGCATGTGTGATTGCATCATGTCAGTGTGTGTGTGTAGTGAGATCACAGAACACACACCTCACAGGAAAAGGTGTGTCAGGAATGAAGAGCAGAAAGTCTCAGGATGATTTTTACCTCACACACAAACACACACACATCACCGCTTTACATAACACTATGCAAGAATGCTCACGACATGCGAGAACATATTGCACACACACACACACACACACACACACACGTTTAGGGGAATACGAGAATGCAGTATGAGTTTAACATTTTTGCACACACACACACACACATGCACATCACATCAGCTCCAAACTGCTAATAAATCCTCAATAATCCTAAAAATGCTGGGTCGACATAAACCAGTGTTGGGTCAAATGTGGACAAACCCCAACATTGGGTCATTTTAATCAGTCATGTCAAAGTAAACCTTTTTAATCCTAAAGTGATATAAAATGCAAAATACAGCCGTCATCTGTGCAGGAATATTTCAAGATGATGAATCTCTGGATGAAACTATATGGAGAATAATATAACACACAGAGAGAGACTATATAAAGGGTTTAATGCACTAAAGCATGTAAAAGCTGCAGATTTGAGCTCTGAGATGTTGCTGGATGTTCACCTCAGGTTTTAGAGCAATGATAAGAGCTTTTAACCGTCGTCAAACATACAAAACAACCTGTTTGACTGGTTCTGAAACACTAGTGTAGCCTTTACGCTCAAGTATGCCAGAATGTGGAAATGTGCAAATATTTTCTCAATGTGATGAAGACAGTCAAGACACTGTATATGATGACGAGAGAGTCCGCAACAATACTAACACTACAGATAAAGTTCATACAAACTATTTTATATTTTAAAATAAAATCAAATAATATCAATAATAGGTCATATTATTTTTCAATTGATTTTTATATATACATTTTTAATATTAAGAGTTTCTAAAACTAGTATTTATTATTGACTGAAATATCTTATTTTCATTTATTTTTTATTTTGTAAATCAACGCCTTTATTCTATGTTGCACAAATATGTAAGTGTCCTGATGCTCAGTTTGTGTTTGTGTGTGTGTGTGTGTGTGTGTGTGTGTCTGTCTGACTAAAACTCTATTTTATATTTAACAAATAAAAGGTTTCAATCAATATTGTTTAATATTGACTAAAATTCTCATTTCTATTTATTATTAATGTTTTTTATTTATATGCAAGTGTACCGAGTGCATGCTCTCTCTCTTTCTCTGTGTGTGTGTATGTGTGTTTGGGGGGGGGGGGGGGGGGGGGGGGGGGGGGGGTCCTAAAACTCTATTTTTCATTTAAAATGAAAATTAAGTTTCACTCAATATTATTTAAAATTTATTTAAACGTCTTATTTCTATTTATTATTAGTATAATAGTTTTATATGCAAGTGTCCTGAAGCATGCTCAGTGTGTGAGAGAAAGCGTGTTATAGTTAACTTAGTAGTAGCCTGTAGTTTCCTCCGCAGTTGTCGGGCTCTGCGTCTGTAATAGTAAGTACAGAGCTCTCCCGACTCTTACCTTGTCCGCTTTTCCTCTGCAGTTGTCGGGCTCTGTGTGGTGTGTGTGTGTTTGTGTTAAAGAGTGTTATAGGTAGTGTAGAGCTCTTCTGACTCTTACCTTGTCCGCTTTTCCCCCGCAGTTGTCGGGCTCCGCGGGCGGGGATGTGGGTGTTTTGACCGCGGTGACTCCGCTGCTGCTGCCCGGGCTCGAGGCGCTCCGCTCAGCCGCCTCCACCTTGATGAGCCGGTGTATCGGAGACCCGAACCGGACCTCCGGAGCGCCTGCGGAGGAGCCCAGGCTGCCCGTGAAAGACGCGTTTCCGCCCGGCGTGTACGGGTCCTCGAAGTCCAAGTCTTTCTGCAGCTTGTATGCGGTCAGGATGTCTGGCTGCTGCTGGAGCTGCTGGAGCGGGGGGAAGCGGCTGGCGGAGCGCACACGGCCGGCCTGGAAGTGCCTGTAGTCCGGCTTGGGAGGCGCGGGCGGCGGGGCTTTGGAGGTTTTGAAACCCAGGTGCTCCTTGAACCAGCGGGCCATTCCGACCGAGCATTATACACAGCTATCCGCGGCTCCCAGAAGCGCTGTATATCCGGGACTCCTTGCACTTTCTGTTTGAGAAACTCTGTGTGTCTGTGTGCGTGCGTGTGTGTGTGTGTGTGTGTGACAGCTGAGCGCCTGCTGCTGATGATGGAGACTCTACCTGAGATTCTCACTGCCACCTATCGGCCACTCAAAACACACCACACACTAGCATTAATCACTAGATTCAGTTTTACATATTGACACCTATATTCAGCGTAATTAACATGTGTAATTAAACGTTATTCTATTTAAAAAAATGCTGGATTTTTTTAACCCAATGTTGGGTTAAATATGGATAAACCCAACAGCTGGGTTAAACTAAAAGTTTAACTGTCTTATTTGTCCATATTTGACCCATCATTGGTTGAAAACAACCCAAAAAATATTTATTTTCATGGAATATCCTTTTAATTATAAATGCAGCTTTTCTCATTTATGTCTCATGTGCGCTCAGTCAAATGCTGGGTTGTGTTAAACCAAATTTAAGTTGGGTTAATAATACATGTTCTTGCACAGTAAGAAGGTCGCTGGTTTTGAGTCCTGGCTGGGTCAGTTAGTGTTTCTGTGTGGGTTTGCCTGTTTAATATTACAGATGCAGCATATATTTCACTGCAAAAGAGTCACAGTGGCACAGTGGGTAGCACAATCACCTCACAGCAAGAAGGTCGCTGGTTTGAGTCCAGGCTGGGTCAGTTGGTGTTTCTGTGTGGAGTTTGCATGTTCTCACCGTGTTGGTGTGGGTTTCCTCCGGGCGCTCCGGTTTCTCCCACAGTCCAACACATGCGCTATAGGGGAGTTGATGAACTAAATTAGCTGTAGTGTATGTATTGTCCTGGTCTTCCAGGTTTGGGGTGAAGCGTTGGGTTGATGACCACCTCATTAAAAACTAGATGTTACGAAACCACCAACATGGTGCAGCTAAATATCAACTTCTATATTTCGACTTCCACATATTTTTCCATATACAGTAAATGGCCCTGAGAGTTATCATTTTAAATGAAGTTATAATTATAAATGTTGGGTCAATACAACCCAGCTTTTTGTGTGTGCACCTTATAGTCATTCATTCATTTTCTTTTCGGCTAATCTCTTTATTAATCAGGTATTGCCACAGCGGAATGAACCGCCAACTTATCCAGCATATGTTTTACTCAGCAGATGCCCTTCCAGCTGCAACCATTACTGGAAACACACATACACTACAGACAATTTTAGCTTACCCAATTCACCTGCACTACATGTCTTTGGACTTGTGGGGAACCCGGAGCACCCGGAGGAAACCACCCACGCCCAAACACCTTATAATCTTCATTCTCAACATGAAGGCAACTGAATGGTGAGTTGAGTGAATTATCAGATCAGTAATTGATAAATAGCATCAATGTAAAAATAATAAAAATCAATATTCATTTATTGACAAAAGCTGCATTAAATCCAGTTCATTCACCGGTTGCATTGTTAAAAACAGAACTCAGCACTGCTCATCCAGCTGATAGAAACACATGAGCTGATATAGTGATGGGATTAAAAGCTTAAAACATGATGATTAAGTGCATAAAAACTGGTCAGTGCTGTAAATCAGATCTCAGCGCAGTGTTTTGGCCCACATGCATCTGCTTCTTGTATCTGCTGTGGATCTCCTGCAGCTGAGAGCAGAAACACACCGTTTCAGCAGTTTTAGTACAGCTGATGGAGATGCTGTATTGCTGATGGAGAGGTTGGTATTTGCTCACCGTGTGTTCAGAGCTGATCTTCTTCAGCTGATTCTCCATCTGCAGCACTCACTGGAGTCAGAGTTCTGCGCTGTATCCGCTCTGATGCTGGAGATGGAGACTCTGACGAACAAAACACACAGCGTTTGGTGCCAGAGGATGGACGATCAATCAAATCAATCAATCATCAATCATCAAATAAACAAAACACAGCGTTTTGTGCCAGGATGAGGATAAAATGGATGGATCAGTCATATAAATCAACCATGCAGATGAAGTAAATCCTCCACCCGTTCTCCAGAGTCCAGAATCCTGCGAGATTCAGCAAACGCAGCGGCAGCGAGGAGAGACGGAGGAACATGGAGAGATCAGAGACCAGAACCGAGACTTCCAGGAGAAACTGAGCCAGAGACTGATGCTGTGAAGAGGCCTGAACACACACACCGTACAACACCACCACAGAGACAAACACATGCACACAGATTACAACACCACCACAGACACACAGATACACACGCACACACACACACACACACAAGAACAGGCACACACAGTCACACGCACCCCCAGAAACATGTGCACTCGCATACACACACACAAGAACATGCGCACACACACACACACACGCAAACACAAACACATGAACACACCATACAAGCAAACATGCACGCACACACAGCAACAAGCACCCACACAGAAACACACACACATGCACGAAAAACACACAAACACACCTGTATGCACGAAACACACACAAGAATGAACACACACGCAGTCACATGCATAAGCACACACACACACACACACACACACCAACAAACAGCCACACGCACAAACACACACGCAATCCAAGCATGAAAACACACACACGCACACACACACACACACAAGAATGAACATGCACGCAGTAACATGCATGAGCACACACACCACACACACACACAACAGCCACACGCATCAAGCATGAAACACCACGCATACACAAGAATGAACATGCACGCAGTCAACGCACACACAGCCACACTCACATGCATGACCCACACACAAACACACACGAAAACACATATGCATGAAACAAACACACCACCCAATACACGCACACACAGACACATGCACATGCAAAACACACCGCACAAAAACACAAACACCCCACGCACGCGTCACATACATGATCACACAGACACACACACACACACACAGCCACATGCATGCCCACACACACATTGACACGCACGAAATGCATGAAAACGCATGTGCATGAACAAACACACACGCACGCACAACAAACATACATGCATGCATGCATGCACGAATACACACAAGATTGAACACGCACACACAGCTACATGCAAACACACACAAAAATGAACACACGTGCAGTCACATCCATAAACACACACAGCCACACACGCATGAACACACATATGCACGAAAAACACATGCCAGCATGAACACACACACACACACAAGAATGAACACACACGCAGTCACATGCATGAAACACACAGCCACACCCATACAGTCACACACAAGAACAAACACACACCCAAACACACGCATTCACAAACACACACGAGAACGAACTCACACGCAGTCATATGCATGAACTACACACACACACAGTGACACGCATGAACACACACACACACACGCATGAAAACACATATGCATGAACAAACACACACCCAAATACACGCACAGACAGACACACGCACAAACACACTTGGCTTGACAAACCACTTGTAGAGAACTCTCTCTCTCTCTCTCTCTATATATATATATATATATATATATATATATATATATTATATATATATATATATATATATATATATATATATACCTGGCTGACCCTGCAGCTCTGTGCAGAAAGTGCAGCGGGTTGGGTCGTCCGAGGCTGTAGTCGAGTCGTTTGAGGATGATTCTCTCCATGCGCCGTATGTCTCCACATGAGTACGCTCCGTCCGTCACGAACGCGAAATCTCCCACCGTCGGCGGATACACCTCCTCGTATTTACAGGAGAGCAGCATGGCCGTCACACACACCAGCTGCAGATACTGCTTCGGCACCGGGTTACTCTACAAACACACACCAGAAACATTTGAGTATCTTTCTTCTGTTGAACACAAAAGGAGATATTTTGAAGAATGTTGAAAACCTGTAACCCTTGACTTCCATAGGAGGAGTTAATGGTTACAGGTTTCAGACATTCTTCAAAATATCTTCTTTTGTCTTTAATAGAAGAAAACATTTTAATTGACACTTTTAACCCAATGGTTGGATTTGTCCATACTGTATTTAACCCAGCATTGGGTTACAATAACCCAACATTTTTACAGTGTACTTTTAGCCTTACAGACACAGTTCACCCAAAAATTTATTCTATCATCATTTACTCACTCTTTACTTGTTTTAAACCTGAAGAAGATATTTTGAAGAATGTTGGAAAATGGTAACCATTGACTTCCATAGTAGGAAAAACAAATGCTATTGTGTTACTATATTAAACATAAAAGTAGATATTTTGAAGAATGTTGGAAACCTGTAACCATTGACTTCCATAGTATTTGTTTTTCCAACATTCTTCAAAATATCTCCTTTAGTATTCAACAGAAGAAAGAAAACCCAAACTGGTTTCAAACACTAGAGAGGGAGTAAAAGGAGACAGAAGTTAAATGTTAGTCTGAACTGTCCCATGAGATGTTTTTGTGAATACAGTGTGCTATTATCAGCTGATCTTAGACCTGCAGGAAGCGGTCGATGATGCCGACGGTCATGAACAGAGTCTCGGCTGCAGTTTGAACTCTCTCTGCACCTGCATCATCCCAATCCAGAGCCAGCGCTCGCATACCTGCAGACACTTGCTGACCCTGCAGATAACACGCCCTGACCGAGAGCACAACCTGCGGGATTAAAGAAGGTCTTATGCAGAGATCAGTTTTATAAAGGGTTTAAACCCAGTAGTGTGCGTGTGTGTGTGTGTGTGTGTGTGAGCAGTGTTTGAGTATCTCCAGCATCCTCTGATGCTGAACAGTAATGAATTGTGTTGCTCTAATCAGACTTGATGCTGAAACACTTTGATTGACATTCTCTCTTTGTACGTGTCATCAGAGGGGGAAAGCCCCCCCACTAGTGCCATCTCTCCATCTCATTAGCATAAACAGCAGCCCTGAGTGAGAAGCAGCCGTCTGTCCATTAGCCATTAGAGTGTTTGAGCTGCTGAAGATAATGTCAGCATAGACTAAGAGGATTCTAGATGTGGAGTTTTAGATCAACAGAGACAGGAGCGACATAGACTGACAGAAGACTGAAGCACACCTGCACACCTGACAATGCTAGTGGTAAGTAAAAGTATGACATGTCTTCACCTCGAGTTGTTGTAAATAAGCGCAGATGTCGCGCCATATTCACAGCACATCTGCGCATCAGCAGCGTCTCCTGAATCCTGAATCTCCTGGAGCAGAAGACTGGAGAAACACT
>NC_079452.1:23078287-23083287 GCF_903798145.1 Danio aesculapii
CACATCGGATGCTCCTCCAGCTGCAACCCAGTACTGGGAAACACCCATACACACTCATTCACACACACACACACACTCATACACTACGGCCAGTTTAGTTGATCAGTTCCCCTACACCACATGTGTTTGGACTGTGGGGGAAACCGGAGCACCCGGAGGAACCCACACCAACACGGGGAGAACATGCAAACTCCACACAGAAACACCAACTGACCCAGCCGAGACTCGAACCAGCGACTTTCTTGCTGTGAGGCCACAGTGCTGACCACAAACATCTGATTATTCATTATTGGGAACAGAACTAACACTCACAATAGCTTGTATTGCTGTGTGTTGTGTTGTGGTGTGTTGTGTTGTTGTGTGTTGTGTTGTTGTGTGTTGTGTTGCTGTGTGTTGTGTTGTGTTGTGTTGTGGTGTGTAACAGTGATATAGAGCTGCTCTCTCTTCAGGCTCCGGCTGTGAATCTGACTCTCGTCCTTCCTGATGCTGCGTTTTTATTACACAGAGGAGTGATTACTTCCCCGGGTCGCCCTTGTTAGATAGATAGTGCATTGAAACACTGAAACACACATACACACTCAGGCGTGCACCACACTCACATGCCCACAGCAACACACAACTCACACACACACTATTTTCTCTCTCTCTCTCTACTCTCTTCTCTCTCTCTCCTCTCTCTCTCTTCTCTCCCCTCTCTCTCATGTACACACACACACACACTCACACACACACATTTAAGCTTAAACGTGTGCACCACAAGACAAGCACACACTCACATGCATACCACACACACACACACACCACACACACACACACACACACACACCACACACACACACACACACACACACACACACACACACACACACACACACACACAACACACAAACTCACATGCACATATACACACTCACTCATTCACAGACAGACACACACACACTCACTTATTTACACACCCTCACTCATTCAAACATGCTCGAATACACACGCACGCACGCACGCACGCACGCACGCACGCACGCACACGCACACACACACACACACACACACACACACACAGTTGATTACAGGAGCAGTATATTTTCATAATGGCCAGCTGTGAGTAAAGTGTGAGCCACTGGTGTGTGGTGTGTAATCTACTGTTATAACACTAACACTGTCACACACACACACACACACACACACACACACACACACACACACACACACACGTGCCGCTCTGCTTGTCTCTGATTGCTGTAGTAATTGTTTTGGCAGTGTTCTCGTCTGCTGCCGTTCAGAGATTGTGCCAGAGCTGAGAATATGCATGTCTGTGTGTTCCGTCCAGAGGAAACATTAGAGTCTGCTGCTCCTGTCTCACATAATGAAGCGCTTTCTGACCTCAGAACAGTGTTTTCTCAATCATGCCTACATGAACAAATACTAGAGTAAAAAAGTACAGTGTTATTGAGCCACATAATAATAATAAAGTATATCCTACACAGCATTTACAACCTTGTTAATCAATGTTCCAGCATTCTGCAGGGTTAACAACGATATAGACTACTGATATACTGTAACATATACTAGAATACTTTACTTTTTACTACATTAAACTCAGGTGTATTGTGTTACTGTAACAACTGTAGAATCAAAGCAACAGATCAATTACTGTAGTTGTTGTGTTGCCATAGCAACTGTAGAATCATTACAACAGATCAATTACTATAGTTGTTGTGTTACTATAGCAACTGTAGAATCATTACAACAGATCAATTACTGTAGTTGTTGTGTTACTATAGCAACTGCAGAATCATTACAACAGATCAATTACTGTAGTTGTTGTGTTGCCATAGCAACTGTAGAATCATTACAACAGATCAATTACTATAGTTGTTGTGTTGCCATAGCAACTGTAGAATCATTACAACAGATCAATTACTATAGTTGTTGTGTTACTATAGCAACTGTAGAATCATTACAACAGATCAATTACTGTAGTTGTTGTGTTACCATAGCAACTGTAGAATCATTACAACAGATCAATTACTGTAGTTGTTGTGTTACCAGAGCAACTGTAGAATCACCACAACAGATCAATACTGTAGTTGTTTGTGTTACCATAGCAACTGTAGAATCACCACAGCAGATCAATTACTATAGTTGTTGTGTTACTATAGCAACTGTAGAATCATTACAACAGATCAATTACTGTAGTTGTTGTGTGCCATAGCAACTGTAGAATCATTACAACAGATCAATTACTGTAGTTGTTGTGTTACCATAGCAACTGTAGAATCACAGCAACAGATCAATTACTGTAGTTGTTGTGTTGCCATAGCAACTGTAGAATCATTACAACAGATCAATTACTGTAGTTGTTGTGTTACCATAGCAACTGTAGAATCATTACAACAGATCAATTACTGTAGTTGTTGTGTTACCATAGCAACTGTAGAATCATTACAACAGATCAATTACTGTAGTTGTTGTGTTACCATAGTAACTGTAGAATCACCACAAATGATTAATTCAAGTACTTTACTATGGTTATAGTATGGTTGAAAAAGCTATAGTGTTTATAGTGAATTGCTATAATATTTTTTTCCTGTTGGTGTTTTAGAGCACTGATAGAATGCATATGTATATGGATCTAGAAAGTCTGTACCATAACTGTAAAACATATGCCATATATTTTCATCCCAGTACAGCTGGATGCATAAAACTGCTTAAAACAGTCATTAAAAGTTGGATTGTTATAGGACTGGTTAATTTTTTTCAAAGTCAGTTGTTCTATGCTTAGCCACGCCCCTCTAACTGTTAGTTTGCTGTGAGTTAAAGATCAGAGGTGGAGCTCAAAACAACCACGCCCCTGCTCAATATACAGATAGAAATCCGTCATCATACTGAAACTAAATGTCCAGTTCACACTGACTTTAACATGGTGTTTGTCCTCTGAACGCATTTTTAAAACAATCAGTGATGTGTGTGAAGGGCAGAATGAAACAAAATAAGGCCCAGAGAGCCTGTAGACTGTGGTCTGGTCATATTAATAATGTATCGAGCGTTTGCTGCTGTTTTAATGTTCCTCCTGGCTGACTTTCTGGAACCTCAATGATATATCAATAGCTTGTTTGTCTTTTAATTAGGTATTGATTCTGTTTATTAAGGGTGATTAGTTTTGCTTTTTGTCCATGTGAGAAAGGAGTAGAAAGAACTCAAAGACAAATTGTAACATTCGATTTTTTACAGCGTTTGGAAAGTGTTTGTAAAAGCACAGCTCAATTCAGAGATTCTCTATAGAGATGATACTGGCTTTAGGATTATGAAGCACTGAAATATGAACTGTGAGTCACAGTTTTTACCAGTGTGTTACCATAGCAACCTGCAGAATCACCACAACAGATCAATTACTAAGTTGTTGTGGTGCCATAGCAACTGTAGAAATCACCACAACAGATCAATTGCTATTGTTGTTGTGTTACCATAGCAACTGTAGAATCACCACAACAGATCAATTACTAAAGTTTGTTGTGGTGCCATAGTAACTGTAGAATAACACAACAGATCACAAACAATGGTTGTTGTGTTACTATAGCAACTGTAGAATCACCACAGCAGATAAATTACATTACTTTTTGTTACCATAGCAACTGTAGAATCACCACAGAAGATCAATTACAATGGTTGTTGTGTTACCATAGCAACTGTAGAGTCACCAAAGCAGATCAATTACTGTAGTTGTTGTGTTACCATAGCAACTGTAGAATCACCACAGTAGATCAATTACTGTAGTTGGCGTGTGTTACCATAGCAACTGTAGAATCACCACAACAGATCAATTGCTATAGTTGTTGTGTTACCATAGCAACTGTAGAATCACCACAAATCAATTACTATGGTTGTTTGGGATGGATTATTCAAGTACTTCATATGGTACGGCTCAATAAGCTACTATAGTATTTTTCGTGTGTTTCGGAACTGTGTGAAAGGGGTAACTGTAGTCAGCTGAAGATCAAATCATGAGTCTATATCCTGAGGAAATCACCATGACAACTTTTCACAGCAATAGAGGATAAAACGACAAGGCAAGTGCTCTTCAGATCCATTTAGAAGTGTGTGTGTGTGGTGTGTGTGTGTGCGTGTGTGCGTGTGTGTGAGTGAGAGAGAGAGAGAGAGAGAGAGAGAGAGAGATCGTGCCCTGCAATCACTGGCCTGTGAATGATAAATGAAGTAATTTCCTTGGTTCTTGTGGAGCGAGGGAGGTGAGCGGATCTCTGCGTCTGCATGTTCGTCGCTGCTTTCGGGATGATTAGACACTGAGGCTGATGATGATGATGGATGAGGATGATGCTGGGCGAGAGACATGACCAAGCCCTCAGTAAACCCACACACACCGCGGCTCAACTCTTTATCACTCCACATAAGACAGGCCGTTCTATGCTGCTCGCTCAATTTGACTCAAACACACCGCAGACTAAATAGAAGACATTAGGAGCTCGAGCAGAGTTCATTTACACGTCCACAGCAGAATCTGGAGATCTGCAGCACTTACAGATCATTAATCTCAGATGGAGACAGTTGTGTGGGGTATGAATATGAAGGATCAATCATTGAGATGCTGCCTGTAGGATTCTAACCTTCACAAGCAGGAAAAACTGATCTAGAATATCTTATTGATTTTACACAGCTAAAAACTTTACTTAATGCCATTTTTTTTTGTCTTGTTTCTAATTCAAATATGAAACATTCTTAAATTAGAGAAGCATTTTCTAGACAAGCAATGTGTCTTGTTTTAGGAAAAAATAAGTCAAGTTAAGAGTTTTTATTTCTTAAAACAAGCGAAATAATCTACCAAAGGGGGTAAGCAAAGTAATCCTATATCAAGTTTAAAATAACCTAATAAAAATGTTGAGTCATTTATGGGATTTTTAGTCAAAATCAGGTGTTTCTGTCATTTGACTCTCATGAGATACTTCAAAATGATCATTAATACAGACTGATAGGAAACCAGAGTCTGT